>NW_026889942.1:0-19197 GCF_033153115.1 Saccostrea echinata
CCAAAGCTCAGCCTCAGTGCTCCAAGGGCATGCAACCTATGGGTATATGAAGAAAATGTTCTGTAATTCCAGTTGGACCAAAAGACGACGTCGGCGGAAGACGAAAATTTGGGACGAAAGGAAACTCCTCTTTTCATGAAAGGTCCAGTAGCTCTTGAAATCCTTACCTCAATCCTTCTCTCTGAAATGACCAAAAACTGCTCAGAAGAGGTGGAAAATTGACGCCAAATTGAAAGGTCCGTATCTCTCTTAGTTTTCAGGCGATTTTCAAATTCTTGGTGTCATTGAAAAGGTCTTGGCAAGTTCTGTCAACAAACCGAAGATGGTTATTAGAGATTAAAGACGAAAAAAGTTGCGAGGGTTGAAAGATGTCTGTGTATGCAGCGTGGGTACACCTAGGCAATATCTGCTCTAGAAAGCCTCAAGAAAAGTGGCTAATTGTTCGGAGCGTTATGGCTATGGATAGATGTTGTCAAGAGCTTTCTGACAAGCCCAAGATCTTGAAAATCCATAACGAAATAAAGATCTTCTGCCGTTTGCAAGCATATAAAAGAAAATCGCCTGTCATTCTACTTTTTGCTCTCTAGAACGACAAGTGCATGACATCAGCGTAAAGAGCTCTTCAAGACCAAGACCTTTCCAACAACACCAAGAACGTTGACATCGGAGTAGTCTGTCAAAAGATATGAGCAAAAAACGAAAAGTAAGTGTTTGCAGGGGGTTAAAGTCAGGGTTAGTGGGGGTTAGGGTTAGGGTTAGTGTTAGGGTAAGGGTTAGGGTTAGTGGGGTTAGAGTTAGTGGGGTTAGTGGGTTTAGGGTTAGGGTTAGTGGGGTTAGTGGGGTTAGTGGGGTTAGGGTTAGTGGGGTTAGTGGGGTTAGGGTTAATGGGGTTAGGGGGGTTAGAGTTAGTGGGGTTAGTGGGTTTAGGGTTAGGGTTAGGGTTAGTGGGGTTAGTGGGGTTAGGGTTAGTGGGGTTAGGGTTAATGGGGATAGTGGGGTTAGGGTTAATGGGGTTAGGGTTAGTGGGGTTAGTGGGGTTAGGGTTAGGGTTAGGGTTAGGGTAGGGTATAGGTACAAAACGAAGATGAACTATCTAGGTCATGAACTATCTAGGTCAAATGAAAGTGAAAGTGAAAGTCATGGATAGAAGTAATAGTAAAGGAAATAGTGGAATTTTCCGAAGCTCATAACTTTCTTATTTATCGTCGGATTAAGACGAGTTTGGTGTCGTTGGAAAGCTAAGAAAACGGACAACACGACTAAGTCAGAAGCGTAAAACCCAGGTGCCAGGAAAAGGGAGAAAAAGTGGCTTCTTATTTACACCAAAGATTGTGCTTAGAAATGGACAAATTGAGAAATTTTGACCATTTTCAACCTCCCATATCTGGAGAATGGCATGCAATCGACACACCGCACTTATGTCAGTGATACACCCCGATAGGGACTCCTAGAAGCTGCAAAGAGTTAGTAGAAATACTTTCTCCCTCAAAAGATATTATAGACTGAACATGCGGAAAATGTACAAAAGTCTTAGAAAATGTGAGACAGGGGTTGGACGGTTCTTTGTGGTCAGCTCCAGACAACCTGAACGTTGCTGAGGAGGTCTCAGTGAGTACTTTTCAAGTGCCCAGGAAACTGGTTATGCTCGGAGACGAGGTAAACTTGCGTTCCGCGCTAAGTTCTCTTTGGGCTTATATCTGGAAAAGGGTGAGAGATAGAGGCCCTAAACTCAGTACATTAAAGATTAAGAAGACTTCAAGGAATCCACATACCAAAGCTCAGCCTCAGTGCTCCAAGGGCATGCAACCTATGGGTATATGAAGAAAATGTTCTGTAATTCCAGTTGGACCAAAAGACGACGTCGGCGGAAGACGAAAATTTGGGACGAAAGGAAACTCCTCTTTTCATGAAAGGTCCAGTAGCTCTTGAAATCCTTACCTCAATCCTTCTCTCTGAAATGACCAAAAACTGCTCAGAAGAGGTGGAAAATTGACGCCAAATTGAAAGGTCCGTATCTCTCTTAGTTTTCAGGCGATTTTCAAATTCTTGGTGTCATTGAAAAGGTCTTGGCAAGTTCTGTCAACAAACCGAAGATGGTTATTAGAGATTAAAGACGAAAAAAGTTGCGAGGGTTGAAAGATGTCTGTGTATGCAGCGTGGGTACACCTAGGCAATATCTGCTCTAGAAAGCCTCAAGAAAAGTGGCTAATTGTTCGGAGCGTTATGGCTATGGATAGATGTTGTCAAGAGCTTTCTGACAAGCCCAAGATCTTGAAAATCCATAACGAAATAAAGATCTTCTGCCGTTTGCAAGCATATAAAAGAAAATCGCCTGTCATTCTACTTTTTGCTCTCTAGAACGACAAGTGCATGACATCAGCGTAAAGAGCTCTTCAAGACCAAGACCTTTCCAACAACACCAAGAACGTTGACATCGGAGTAGTCTGTCAAAAGATATGAGCAAAAAACGAAAAGTAAGTGTTTGCAGGGGGTTAAAGTCAGGGTTAGTGGGGGTTAGGGTTAGGGTTAGTGTTAGGGTAAGGGTTAGGGTTAGTGGGGTTAGAGTTAGTGGGGTTAGTGGGTTTAGGGTTAGGGTTAGTGGGGTTAGTGGGGTTAGTGGGGTTAGGGTTAGTGGGGTTAGTGGGGTTAGGGTTAATGGGGTTAGTGGGGTTAGAGTTAGTGGGGTTAGTGGGTTTAGGGTTAGGGTTAGGGTTAGTGGGGTTAGTGGGGTTAGGGTTAGTGGGGTTAGGGTTAATGGGGATAGTGGGGTTAGGGTTAATGGGGTTAGGGTTAGTGGGGTTAGTGGGGTTAGGGTTAGGGTTAGGGTTAGGGTAGGGTATAGGTACAAAACGAAGATGAACTATCTAGGTCATGAACTATCTAGGTCAAATGAAAGTGAAAGTGAAAGTCATGGATAGAAGTAATAGTAAAGGAAATAGTGGAATTTTCCGAAGCTCATAACTTTCTTATTTATCGTCGGATTAAGACGAGTTTGGTGTCGTTGGAAAGCTAAGAAAACGGACAACACGACTAAGTCAGAAGCGTAAAACCCAGGTGCCAGGAAAAGGGAGAAAAAGTGGCTTCTTATTTACACCAAAGATTGTGCTTAGAAATGGACAAATTGAGAAATTTTGACCATTTTCAACCTCCCATATCTGGAGAATGGCATGCAATCGACACACCGCACTTATGTCAGTGATACACCCCGATAGGGACTCCTAGAAGCTGCAAAGAGTTAGTAGAAATACTTTCTCCCTCAAAAGATATTATAGACTGAACATGCGGAAAATGTACAAAAGTCTTAGAAAATGTGAGACAGGGGTTGGACGGTTCTTTGTGGTCAGCTCCAGACAACCTGAACGTTGCTGAGGAGGTCTCAGTGAGTACTTTTCAAGTGCCCAGGAAACTGGTTATGCTCGGAGACGAGGTAAACTTGCGTTCCGCGCTAAGTTCTCTTTGGGCTTATATCTGGAAAAGGGTGAGAGATAGAGGCCCTAAACTCAGTACATTAAAGATTAAGAAGACTTCAAGGAATCCACATACCAAAGCTCAGCCTCAGTGCTCCAAGGGCATGCAACCTATGGGTATATGAAGAAAATGTTCTGTAATTCCAGTTGGACCAAAAGACGACGTCGGCGGAAGACGAAAATTTGGGACGAAAGGAAACTCCTCTTTTCATGAAAGGTCCAGTAGCTCTTGAAATCCTTACCTCAATCCTTCTCTCTGAAATGACCAAAAACTGCTCAGAAGAGGTGGAAAATTGACGCCAAATTGAAAGGTCCGTATCTCTCTTAGTTTTCAGGCGATTTTCAAATTCTTGGTGTCATTGAAAAGGTCTTGGCAAGTTCTGTCAACAAACCGAAGATGGTTATTAGAGATTAAAGACGAAAAAAGTTGCGAGGGTTGAAAGATGTCTGTGTATGCAGCGTGGGTACACCTAGGCAATATCTGCTCTAGAAAGCCTCAAGAAAAGTGGCTAATTGTTCGGAGCGTTATGGCTATGGATAGATGTTGTCAAGAGCTTTCTGACAAGCCCAAGATCTTGAAAATCCATAACGAAATAAAGATCTTCTGCCGTTTGCAAGCATATAAAAGAAAATCGCCTGTCATTCTACTTTTTGCTCTCTAGAACGACAAGTGCATGACATCAGCGTAAAGAGCTCTTCAAGACCAAGACCTTTCCAACAACACCAAGAACGTTGACATCGGAGTAGTCTGTCAAAAGATATGAGCAAAAAACGAAAAGTAAGTGTTTGCAGGGGGTTAAAGTCAGGGTTAGTGGGGGTTAGGGTTAGGGTTAGTGTTAGGGTAAGGGTTAGGGTTAGTGGGGTTAGAGTTAGTGGGGTTAGTGGGTTTAGGGTTAGGGTTAGTGGGGTTAGTGGGGTTAGTGGGGTTAGGGTTAGTGGGGTTAGTGGGGTTAGGGTTAATGGGGTTAGTGGGGTTAGAGTTAGTGGGGTTAGTGGGTTTAGGGTTAGGGTTAGGGTTAGTGGGGTTAGTGGGGTTAGGGTTAGTGGGGTTAGGGTTAATGGGGATAGTGGGGTTAGGGTTAATGGGGTTAGGGTTAGTGGGGTTAGTGGGGTTAGGGTTAGGGTTAGGGTTAGGGTAGGGTATAGGTACAAAACGAAGATGAACTATCTAGGTCATGAACTATCTAGGTCAAATGAAAGTGAAAGTGAAAGTCATGGATAGAAGTAATAGTAAAGGAAATAGTGGAATTTTCCGAAGCTCATAACTTTCTTATTTATCGTCGGATTAAGACGAGTTTGGTGTCGTTGGAAAGCTAAGAAAACGGACAACACGACTAAGTCAGAAGCGTAAAACCCAGGTGCCAGGAAAAGGGAGAAAAAGTGGCTTCTTATTTACACCAAAGATTGTGCTTAGAAATGGACAAATTGAGAAATTTTGACCATTTTCAACCTCCCATATCTGGAGAATGGCATGCAATCGACACACCGCACTTATGTCAGTGATACACCCCGATAGGGACTCCTAGAAGCTGCAAAGAGTTAGTAGAAATACTTTCTCCCTCAAAAGATATTATAGACTGAACATGCGGAAAATGTACAAAAGTCTTAGAAAATGTGAGACAGGGGTTGGACGGTTCTTTGTGGTCAGCTCCAGACAACCTGAACGTTGCTGAGGAGGTCTCAGTGAGTACTTTTCAAGTGCCCAGGAAACTGGTTATGCTCGGAGACGAGGTAAACTTGCGTTCCGCGCTAAGTTCTCTTTGGGCTTATATCTGGAAAAGGGTGAGAGATAGAGGCCCTAAACTCAGTACATTAAAGATTAAGAAGACTTCAAGGAATCCACATACCAAAGCTCAGCCTCAGTGCTCCAAGGGCATGCAACCTATGGGTATATGAAGAAAATGTTCTGTAATTCCAGTTGGACCAAAAGACGACGTCGGCGGAAGACGAAAATTTGGGACGAAAGGAAACTCCTCTTTTCATGAAAGGTCCAGTAGCTCTTGAAATCCTTACCTCAATCCTTCTCTCTGAAATGACCAAAAACTGCTCAGAAGAGGTGGAAAATTGACGCCAAATTGAAAGGTCCGTATCTCTCTTAGTTTTCAGGCGATTTTCAAATTCTTGGTGTCATTGAAAAGGTCTTGGCAAGTTCTGTCAACAAACCGAAGATGGTTATTAGAGATTAAAGACGAAAAAAGTTGCGAGGGTTGAAAGATGTCTGTGTATGCAGCGTGGGTACACCTAGGCAATATCTGCTCTAGAAAGCCTCAAGAAAAGTGGCTAATTGTTCGGAGCGTTATGGCTATGGATAGATGTTGTCAAGAGCTTTCTGACAAGCCCAAGATCTTGAAAATCCATAACGAAATAAAGATCTTCTGCCGTTTGCAAGCATATAAAAGAAAATCGCCTGTCATTCTACTTTTTGCTCTCTAGAACGACAAGTGCATGACATCAGCGTAAAGAGCTCTTCAAGACCAAGACCTTTCCAACAACACCAAGAACGTTGACATCGGAGTAGTCTGTCAAAAGATATGAGCAAAAAACGAAAAGTAAGTGTTTGCAGGGGGTTAAAGTCAGGGTTAGTGGGGGTTAGGGTTAGGGTTAGTGTTAGGGTAAGGGTTAGGGTTAGTGGGGTTAGAGTTAGTGGGGTTAGTGGGTTTAGGGTTAGGGTTAGTGGGGTTAGTGGGGTTAGTGGGGTTAGGGTTAGTGGGGTTAGTGGGGTTAGGGTTAATGGGGTTAGTGGGGTTAGAGTTAGTGGGGTTAGTGGGTTTAGGGTTAGGGTTAGGGTTAGTGGGGTTAGTGGGGTTAGGGTTAGTGGGGTTAGGGTTAATGGGGATAGTGGGGTTAGGGTTAATGGGGTTAGGGTTAGTGGGGTTAGTGGGGTTAGGGTTAGGGTTAGGGTTAGGGTAGGGTATAGGTACAAAACGAAGATGAACTATCTAGGTCATGAACTATCTAGGTCAAATGAAAGTGAAAGTGAAAGTCATGGATAGAAGTAATAGTAAAGGAAATAGTGGAATTTTCCGAAGCTCATAACTTTCTTATTTATCGTCGGATTAAGACGAGTTTGGTGTCGTTGGAAAGCTAAGAAAACGGACAACACGACTAAGTCAGAAGCGTAAAACCCAGGTGCCAGGAAAAGGGAGAAAAAGTGGCTTCTTATTTACACCAAAGATTGTGCTTAGAAATGGACAAATTGAGAAATTTTGACCATTTTCAACCTCCCATATCTGGAGAATGGCATGCAATCGACACACCGCACTTATGTCAGTGATACACCCCGATAGGGACTCCTAGAAGCTGCAAAGAGTTAGTAGAAATACTTTCTCCCTCAAAAGATATTATAGACTGAACATGCGGAAAATGTACAAAAGTCTTAGAAAATGTGAGACAGGGGTTGGACGGTTCTTTGTGGTCAGCTCCAGACAACCTGAACGTTGCTGAGGAGGTCTCAGTGAGTACTTTTCAAGTGCCCAGGAAACTGGTTATGCTCGGAGACGAGGTAAACTTGCGTTCCGCGCTAAGTTCTCTTTGGGCTTATATCTGGAAAAGGGTGAGAGATAGAGGCCCTAAACTCAGTACATTAAAGATTAAGAAGACTTCAAGGAATCCACATACCAAAGCTCAGCCTCAGTGCTCCAAGGGCATGCAACCTATGGGTATATGAAGAAAATGTTCTGTAATTCCAGTTGGACCAAAAGACGACGTCGGCGGAAGACGAAAATTTGGGACGAAAGGAAACTCCTCTTTTCATGAAAGGTCCAGTAGCTCTTGAAATCCTTACCTCAATCCTTCTCTCTGAAATGACCAAAAACTGCTCAGAAGAGGTGGAAAATTGACGCCAAATTGAAAGGTCCGTATCTCTCTTAGTTTTCAGGCGATTTTCAAATTCTTGGTGTCATTGAAAAGGTCTTGGCAAGTTCTGTCAACAAACCGAAGATGGTTATTAGAGATTAAAGACGAAAAAAGTTGCGAGGGTTGAAAGATGTCTGTGTATGCAGCGTGGGTACACCTAGGCAATATCTGCTCTAGAAAGCCTCAAGAAAAGTGGCTAATTGTTCGGAGCGTTATGGCTATGGATAGATGTTGTCAAGAGCTTTCTGACAAGCCCAAGATCTTGAAAATCCATAACGAAATAAAGATCTTCTGCCGTTTGCAAGCATATAAAAGAAAATCGCCTGTCATTCTACTTTTTGCTCTCTAGAACGACAAGTGCATGACATCAGCGTAAAGAGCTCTTCAAGACCAAGACCTTTCCAACAACACCAAGAACGTTGACATCGGAGTAGTCTGTCAAAAGATATGAGCAAAAAACGAAAAGTAAGTGTTTGCAGGGGGTTAAAGTCAGGGTTAGTGGGGGTTAGGGTTAGGGTTAGTGTTAGGGTAAGGGTTAGGGTTAGTGGGGTTAGAGTTAGTGGGGTTAGTGGGTTTAGGGTTAGGGTTAGTGGGGTTAGTGGGGTTAGTGGGGTTAGGGTTAGTGGGGTTAGTGGGGTTAGGGTTAATGGGGTTAGTGGGGTTAGAGTTAGTGGGGTTAGTGGGTTTAGGGTTAGGGTTAGGGTTAGTGGGGTTAGTGGGGTTAGGGTTAGTGGGGTTAGGGTTAATGGGGATAGTGGGGTTAGGGTTAATGGGGTTAGGGTTAGTGGGGTTAGTGGGGTTAGGGTTAGGGTTAGGGTTAGGGTAGGGTATAGGTACAAAACGAAGATGAACTATCTAGGTCATGAACTATCTAGGTCAAATGAAAGTGAAAGTGAAAGTCATGGATAGAAGTAATAGTAAAGGAAATAGTGGAATTTTCCGAAGCTCATAACTTTCTTATTTATCGTCGGATTAAGACGAGTTTGGTGTCGTTGGAAAGCTAAGAAAACGGACAACACGACTAAGTCAGAAGCGTAAAACCCAGGTGCCAGGAAAAGGGAGAAAAAGTGGCTTCTTATTTACACCAAAGATTGTGCTTAGAAATGGACAAATTGAGAAATTTTGACCATTTTCAACCTCCCATATCTGGAGAATGGCATGCAATCGACACACCGCACTTATGTCAGTGATACACCCCGATAGGGACTCCTAGAAGCTGCAAAGAGTTAGTAGAAATACTTTCTCCCTCAAAAGATATTATAGACTGAACATGCGGAAAATGTACAAAAGTCTTAGAAAATGTGAGACAGGGGTTGGACGGTTCTTTGTGGTCAGCTCCAGACAACCTGAACGTTGCTGAGGAGGTCTCAGTGAGTACTTTTCAAGTGCCCAGGAAACTGGTTATGCTCGGAGACGAGGTAAACTTGCGTTCCGCGCTAAGTTCTCTTTGGGCTTATATCTGGAAAAGGGTGAGAGATAGAGGCCCTAAACTCAGTACATTAAAGATTAAGAAGACTTCAAGGAATCCACATACCAAAGCTCAGCCTCAGTGCTCCAAGGGCATGCAACCTATGGGTATATGAAGAAAATGTTCTGTAATTCCAGTTGGACCAAAAGACGACGTCGGCGGAAGACGAAAATTTGGGACGAAAGGAAACTCCTCTTTTCATGAAAGGTCCAGTAGCTCTTGAAATCCTTACCTCAATCCTTCTCTCTGAAATGACCAAAAACTGCTCAGAAGAGGTGGAAAATTGACGCCAAATTGAAAGGTCCGTATCTCTCTTAGTTTTCAGGCGATTTTCAAATTCTTGGTGTCATTGAAAAGGTCTTGGCAAGTTCTGTCAACAAACCGAAGATGGTTATTAGAGATTAAAGACGAAAAAAGTTGCGAGGGTTGAAAGATGTCTGTGTATGCAGCGTGGGTACACCTAGGCAATATCTGCTCTAGAAAGCCTCAAGAAAAGTGGCTAATTGTTCGGAGCGTTATGGCTATGGATAGATGTTGTCAAGAGCTTTCTGACAAGCCCAAGATCTTGAAAATCCATAACGAAATAAAGATCTTCTGCCGTTTGCAAGCATATAAAAGAAAATCGCCTGTCATTCTACTTTTTGCTCTCTAGAACGACAAGTGCATGACATCAGCGTAAAGAGCTCTTCAAGACCAAGACCTTTCCAACAACACCAAGAACGTTGACATCGGAGTAGTCTGTCAAAAGATATGAGCAAAAAACGAAAAGTAAGTGTTTGCAGGGGGTTAAAGTCAGGGTTAGTGGGGGTTAGGGTTAGGGTTAGTGTTAGGGTAAGGGTTAGGGTTAGTGGGGTTAGAGTTAGTGGGGTTAGTGGGTTTAGGGTTAGGGTTAGTGGGGTTAGTGGGGTTAGTGGGGTTAGGGTTAGTGGGGTTAGTGGGGTTAGGGTTAATGGGGTTAGTGGGGTTAGAGTTAGTGGGGTTAGTGGGTTTAGGGTTAGGGTTAGGGTTAGTGGGGTTAGTGGGGTTAGGGTTAGTGGGGTTAGGGTTAATGGGGATAGTGGGGTTAGGGTTAATGGGGTTAGGGTTAGTGGGGTTAGTGGGGTTAGGGTTAGGGTTAGGGTTAGGGTAGGGTATAGGTACAAAACGAAGATGAACTATCTAGGTCATGAACTATCTAGGTCAAATGAAAGTGAAAGTGAAAGTCATGGATAGAAGTAATAGTAAAGGAAATAGTGGAATTTTCCGAAGCTCATAACTTTCTTATTTATCGTCGGATTAAGACGAGTTTGGTGTCGTTGGAAAGCTAAGAAAACGGACAACACGACTAAGTCAGAAGCGTAAAACCCAGGTGCCAGGAAAAGGGAGAAAAAGTGGCTTCTTATTTACACCAAAGATTGTGCTTAGAAATGGACAAATTGAGAAATTTTGACCATTTTCAACCTCCCATATCTGGAGAATGGCATGCAATCGACACACCGCACTTATGTCAGTGATACACCCCGATAGGGACTCCTAGAAGCTGCAAAGAGTTAGTAGAAATACTTTCTCCCTCAAAAGATATTATAGACTGAACATGCGGAAAATGTACAAAAGTCTTAGAAAATGTGAGACAGGGGTTGGACGGTTCTTTGTGGTCAGCTCCAGACAACCTGAACGTTGCTGAGGAGGTCTCAGTGAGTACTTTTCAAGTGCCCAGGAAACTGGTTATGCTCGGAGACGAGGTAAACTTGCGTTCCGCGCTAAGTTCTCTTTGGGCTTATATCTGGAAAAGGGTGAGAGATAGAGGCCCTAAACTCAGTACATTAAAGATTAAGAAGACTTCAAGGAATCCACATACCAAAGCTCAGCCTCAGTGCTCCAAGGGCATGCAACCTATGGGTATATGAAGAAAATGTTCTGTAATTCCAGTTGGACCAAAAGACGACGTCGGCGGAAGACGAAAATTTGGGACGAAAGGAAACTCCTCTTTTCATGAAAGGTCCAGTAGCTCTTGAAATCCTTACCTCAATCCTTCTCTCTGAAATGACCAAAAACTGCTCAGAAGAGGTGGAAAATTGACGCCAAATTGAAAGGTCCGTATCTCTCTTAGTTTTCAGGCGATTTTCAAATTCTTGGTGTCATTGAAAAGGTCTTGGCAAGTTCTGTCAACAAACCGAAGATGGTTATTAGAGATTAAAGACGAAAAAAGTTGCGAGGGTTGAAAGATGTCTGTGTATGCAGCGTGGGTACACCTAGGCAATATCTGCTCTAGAAAGCCTCAAGAAAAGTGGCTAATTGTTCGGAGCGTTATGGCTATGGATAGATGTTGTCAAGAGCTTTCTGACAAGCCCAAGATCTTGAAAATCCATAACGAAATAAAGATCTTCTGCCGTTTGCAAGCATATAAAAGAAAATCGCCTGTCATTCTACTTTTTGCTCTCTAGAACGACAAGTGCATGACATCAGCGTAAAGAGCTCTTCAAGACCAAGACCTTTCCAACAACACCAAGAACGTTGACATCGGAGTAGTCTGTCAAAAGATATGAGCAAAAAACGAAAAGTAAGTGTTTGCAGGGGGTTAAAGTCAGGGTTAGTGGGGGTTAGGGTTAGGGTTAGTGTTAGGGTAAGGGTTAGGGTTAGTGGGGTTAGAGTTAGTGGGGTTAGTGGGTTTAGGGTTAGGGTTAGTGGGGTTAGTGGGGTTAGTGGGGTTAGGGTTAGTGGGGTTAGTGGGGTTAGGGTTAATGGGGTTAGTGGGGTTAGAGTTAGTGGGGTTAGTGGGTTTAGGGTTAGGGTTAGGGTTAGTGGGGTTAGTGGGGTTAGGGTTAGTGGGGTTAGGGTTAATGGGGATAGTGGGGTTAGGGTTAATGGGGTTAGGGTTAGTGGGGTTAGTGGGGTTAGGGTTAGGGTTAGGGTTAGGGTAGGGTATAGGTACAAAACGAAGATGAACTATCTAGGTCATGAACTATCTAGGTCAAATGAAAGTGAAAGTGAAAGTCATGGATAGAAGTAATAGTAAAGGAAATAGTGGAATTTTCCGAAGCTCATAACTTTCTTATTTATCGTCGGATTAAGACGAGTTTGGTGTCGTTGGAAAGCTAAGAAAACGGACAACACGACTAAGTCAGAAGCGTAAAACCCAGGTGCCAGGAAAAGGGAGAAAAAGTGGCTTCTTATTTACACCAAAGATTGTGCTTAGAAATGGACAAATTGAGAAATTTTGACCATTTTCAACCTCCCATATCTGGAGAATGGCATGCAATCGACACACCGCACTTATGTCAGTGATACACCCCGATAGGGACTCCTAGAAGCTGCAAAGAGTTAGTAGAAATACTTTCTCCCTCAAAAGATATTATAGACTGAACATGCGGAAAATGTACAAAAGTCTTAGAAAATGTGAGACAGGGGTTGGACGGTTCTTTGTGGTCAGCTCCAGACAACCTGAACGTTGCTGAGGAGGTCTCAGTGAGTACTTTTCAAGTGCCCAGGAAACTGGTTATGCTCGGAGACGAGGTAAACTTGCGTTCCGCGCTAAGTTCTCTTTGGGCTTATATCTGGAAAAGGGTGAGAGATAGAGGCCCTAAACTCAGTACATTAAAGATTAAGAAGACTTCAAGGAATCCACATACCAAAGCTCAGCCTCAGTGCTCCAAGGGCATGCAACCTATGGGTATATGAAGAAAATGTTCTGTAATTCCAGTTGGACCAAAAGACGACGTCGGCGGAAGACGAAAATTTGGGACGAAAGGAAACTCCTCTTTTCATGAAAGGTCCAGTAGCTCTTGAAATCCTTACCTCAATCCTTCTCTCTGAAATGACCAAAAACTGCTCAGAAGAGGTGGAAAATTGACGCCAAATTGAAAGGTCCGTATCTCTCTTAGTTTTCAGGCGATTTTCAAATTCTTGGTGTCATTGAAAAGGTCTTGGCAAGTTCTGTCAACAAACCGAAGATGGTTATTAGAGATTAAAGACGAAAAAAGTTGCGAGGGTTGAAAGATGTCTGTGTATGCAGCGTGGGTACACCTAGGCAATATCTGCTCTAGAAAGCCTCAAGAAAAGTGGCTAATTGTTCGGAGCGTTATGGCTATGGATAGATGTTGTCAAGAGCTTTCTGACAAGCCCAAGATCTTGAAAATCCATAACGAAATAAAGATCTTCTGCCGTTTGCAAGCATATAAAAGAAAATCGCCTGTCATTCTACTTTTTGCTCTCTAGAACGACAAGTGCATGACATCAGCGTAAAGAGCTCTTCAAGACCAAGACCTTTCCAACAACACCAAGAACGTTGACATCGGAGTAGTCTGTCAAAAGATATGAGCAAAAAACGAAAAGTAAGTGTTTGCAGGGGGTTAAAGTCAGGGTTAGTGGGGGTTAGGGTTAGGGTTAGTGTTAGGGTAAGGGTTAGGGTTAGTGGGGTTAGAGTTAGTGGGGTTAGTGGGTTTAGGGTTAGGGTTAGTGGGGTTAGTGGGGTTAGTGGGGTTAGGGTTAGTGGGGTTAGTGGGGTTAGGGTTAATGGGGTTAGTGGGGTTAGAGTTAGTGGGGTTAGTGGGTTTAGGGTTAGGGTTAGGGTTAGTGGGGTTAGTGGGGTTAGGGTTAGTGGGGTTAGGGTTAATGGGGATAGTGGGGTTAGGGTTAATGGGGTTAGGGTTAGTGGGGTTAGTGGGGTTAGGGTTAGGGTTAGGGTTAGGGTAGGGTATAGGTACAAAACGAAGATGAACTATCTAGGTCATGAACTATCTAGGTCAAATGAAAGTGAAAGTGAAAGTCATGGATAGAAGTAATAGTAAAGGAAATAGTGGAATTTTCCGAAGCTCATAACTTTCTTATTTATCGTCGGATTAAGACGAGTTTGGTGTCGTTGGAAAGCTAAGAAAACGGACAACACGACTAAGTCAGAAGCGTAAAACCCAGGTGCCAGGAAAAGGGAGAAAAAGTGGCTTCTTATTTACACCAAAGATTGTGCTTAGAAATGGACAAATTGAGAAATTTTGACCATTTTCAACCTCCCATATCTGGAGAATGGCATGCAATCGACACACCGCACTTATGTCAGTGATAC
Organism: Saccostrea echinata; assembly: GCF_033153115.1. Classification (NCBI taxonomy): domain Eukaryota; kingdom Metazoa; phylum Mollusca; class Bivalvia; order Ostreida; family Ostreidae; genus Saccostrea; species Saccostrea echinata. Next base: position 13,829 of record NW_026889942.1, read on the forward strand.
ACCCCGATAGGGACTCCTAGAAGCTGCAAAGAGTTAGTAGAAATACTTTCTCCCTCAAAAGATATTATAGACTGAACATGCGGAAAATGTACAAAAGTCTTAGAAAATGTGAGACAGGGGTTGGACGGTTCTTTGTGGTCAGCTCCAGACAACCTGAACGTTGCTGAGGAGGTCTCAGTGAGTACTTTTCAAGTGCCCAGGAAACTGGTTATGCTCGGAGACGAGGTAAACTTGCGTTCCGCGCTAAGTTCTCTTTGGGCTTATATCTGGAAAAGGGTGAGAGATAGAGGCCCTAAACTCAGTACATTAAAGATTAAGAAGACTTCAAGGAATCCACATACCAAAGCTCAGCCTCAGTGCTCCAAGGGCATGCAACCTATGGGTATATGAAGAAAATGTTCTGTAATTCCAGTTGGACCAAAAGACGACGTCGGCGGAAGACGAAAATTTGGGACGAAAGGAAACTCCTCTTTTCATGAAAGGTCCAGTAGCTCTTGAAATCCTTACCTCAATCCTTCTCTCTGAAATGACCAAAAACTGCTCAGAAGAGGTGGAAAATTGACGCCAAATTGAAAGGTCCGTATCTCTCTTAGTTTTCAGGCGATTTTCAAATTCTTGGTGTCATTGAAAAGGTCTTGGCAAGTTCTGTCAACAAACCGAAGATGGTTATTAGAGATTAAAGACGAAAAAAGTTGCGAGGGTTGAAAGATGTCTGTGTATGCAGCGTGGGTACACCTAGGCAATATCTGCTCTAGAAAGCCTCAAGAAAAGTGGCTAATTGTTCGGAGCGTTATGGCTATGGATAGATGTTGTCAAGAGCTTTCTGACAAGCCCAAGATCTTGAAAATCCATAACGAAATAAAGATCTTCTGCCGTTTGCAAGCATATAAAAGAAAATCGCCTGTCATTCTACTTTTTGCTCTCTAGAACGACAAGTGCATGACATCAGCGTAAAGAGCTCTTCAAGACCAAGACCTTTCCAACAACACCAAGAACGTTGACATCGGAGTAGTCTGTCAAAAGATATGAGCAAAAAACGAAAAGTAAGTGTTTGCAGGGGGTTAAAGTCAGGGTTAGTGGGGGTTAGGGTTAGGGTTAGTGTTAGGGTAAGGGTTAGGGTTAGTGGGGTTAGAGTTAGTGGGGTTAGTGGGTTTAGGGTTAGGGTTAGTGGGGTTAGTGGGGTTAGTGGGGTTAGGGTTAGTGGGGTTAGTGGGGTTAGGGTTAATGGGGTTAGTGGGGTTAGAGTTAGTGGGGTTAGTGGGTTTAGGGTTAGGGTTAGGGTTAGTGGGGTTAGTGGGGTTAGGGTTAGTGGGGTTAGGGTTAATGGGGATAGTGGGGTTAGGGTTAATGGGGTTAGGGTTAGTGGGGTTAGTGGGGTTAGGGTTAGGGTTAGGGTTAGGGTTAGGGTAGGGTATAGGTACAAAACGAAGATGAACTATCTAGGTCATGAACTATCTAGGTCAAATGAAAGTGAAAGTGAAAGTCATGGATAGAAGTAATAGTAAAGGAAATAGTGGAATTTTCCGAAGCTCATAACTTTCTTATTTATCGTCGGATTAAGACGAGTTTGGTGTCGTTGGAAAGCTAAGAAAACGGACAACACGACTAAGTCAGAAGCGTAAAACCCAGGTGCCAGGAAAAGGGAGAAAAAGTGGCTTCTTATTTACACCAAAGATTGTGCTTAGAAATGGACAAATTGAGAAATTTTGACCATTTTCAACCTCCCATATCTGGAGAATGGCATGCAATCGACACACCGCACTTATGTCAGTGATACACCCCGATAGGGACTCCTAGAAGCTGCAAAGAGTTAGTAGAAATACTTTCTCCCTCAAAAGATATTATAGACTGAACATGCGGAAAATGTACAAAAGTCTTAGAAAATGTGAGACAGGGGTTGGACGGTTCTTTGTGGTCAGCTCCAGACAACCTGAACGTTGCTGAGGAGGTCTCAGTGAGTACTTTTCAAGTGCCCAGGAAACTGGTTATGCTCGGAGACGAGGTAAACTTGCGTTCCGCGCTAAGTTCTCTTTGGGCTTATATCTGGAAAAGGGTGAGAGATAGAGGCCCTAAACTCAGTACATTAAAGATTAAGAAGACTTCAAGGAATCCACATACCAAAGCTCAGCCTCAGTGCTCCAAGGGCATGCAACCTATGGGTATATGAAGAAAATGTTCTGTAATTCCAGTTGGACCAAAAGACGACGTCGGCGGAAGACGAAAATTTGGGACGAAAGGAAACTCCTCTTTTCATGAAAGGTCCAGTAGCTCTTGAAATCCTTACCTCAATCCTTCTCTCTGAAATGACCAAAAACTGCTCAGAAGAGGTGGAAAATTGACGCCAAATTGAAAGGTCCGTATCTCTCTTAGTTTTCAGGCGATTTTCAAATTCTTGGTGTCATTGAAAAGGTCTTGGCAAGTTCTGTCAACAAACCGAAGATGGTTATTAGAGATTAAAGACGAAAAAAGTTGCGAGGGTTGAAAGATGTCTGTGTATGCAGCGTGGGTACACCTAGGCAATATCTGCTCTAGAAAGCCTCAAGAAAAGTGGCTAATTGTTCGGAGCGTTATGGCTATGGATAGATGTTGTCAAGAGCTTTCTGACAAGCCCAAGATCTTGAAAATCCATAACGAAATAAAGATCTTCTGCCGTTTGCAAGCATATAAAAGAAAATCGCCTGTCATTCTACTTTTTGCTCTCTAGAACGACAAGTGCATGACATCAGCGTAAAGAGCTCTTCAAGACCAAGACCTTTCCAACAACACCAAGAACGTTGACATCGGAGTAGTCTGTCAAAAGATATGAGCAAAAAACGAAAAGTAAGTGTTTGCAGGGGGTTAAAGTCAGGGTTAGTGGGGGTTAGGGTTAGGGTTAGTGTTAGGGTAAGGGTTAGGGTTAGTGGGGTTAGAGTTAGTGGGGTTAGTGGGTTTAGGGTTAGGGTTAGTGGGGTTAGTGGGGTTAGTGGGGTTAGGGTTAGTGGGGTTAGTGGGGTTAGGGTTAATGGGGTTAGTGGGGTTAGAGTTAGTGGGGTTAGTGGGTTTAGGGTTAGGGTTAGGGTTAGTGGGGTTAGTGGGGTTAGGGTTAGTGGGGTTAGGGTTAATGGGGATAGTGGGGTTAGGGTTAATGGGGTTAGGGTTAGTGGGGTTAGTGGGGTTAGGGTTAGGGTTAGGGTTAGGGTAGGGTATAGGTACAAAACGAAGATGAACTATCTAGGTCATGAACTATCTAGGTCAAATGAAAGTGAAAGTGAAAGTCATGGATAGAAGTAATAGTAAAGGAAATAGTGGAATTTTCCGAAGCTCATAACTTTCTTATTTATCGTCGGATTAAGACGAGTTTGGTGTCGTTGGAAAGCTAAGAAAACGGACAACACGACTAAGTCAGAAGCGTAAAACCCAGGTGCCAGGAAAAGGGAGAAAAAGTGGCTTCTTATTTACACCAAAGATTGTGCTTAGAAATGGACAAATTGAGAAATTTTGACCATTTTCAACCTCCCATATCTGGAGAATGGCATGCAATCGACACACCGCACTTATGTCAGTGATACACCCCGATAGGGACTCCTAGAAGCTGCAAAGAGTTAGTAGAAATACTTTCTCCCTCAAAAGATATTATAGACTGAACATGCGGAAAATGTACAAAAGTCTTAGAAAATGTGAGACAGGGGTTGGACGGTTCTTTGTGGTCAGCTCCAGACAACCTGAACGTTGCTGAGGAGGTCTCAGTGAGTACTTTTCAAGTGCCCAGGAAACTGGTTATGCTCGGAGACGAGGTAAACTTGCGTTCCGCGCTAAGTTCTCTTTGGGCTTATATCTGGAAAAGGGTGAGAGATAGAGGCCCTAAACTCAGTACATTAAAGATTAAGAAGACTTCAAGGAATCCACATACCAAAGCTCAGCCTCAGTGCTCCAAGGGCATGCAACCTATGGGTATATGAAGAAAATGTTCTGTAATTCCAGTTGGACCAAAAGACGACGTCGGCGGAAGACGAAAATTTGGGACGAAAGGAAACTCCTCTTTTCATGAAAGGTCCAGTAGCTCTTGAAATCCTTACCTCAATCCTTCTCTCTGAAATGACCAAAAACTGCTCAGAAGAGGTGGAAAATTGACGCCAAATTGAAAGGTCCGTATCTCTCTTAGTTTTCAGGCGATTTTCAAATTCTTGGTGTCATTGAAAAGGTCTTGGCAAGTTCTGTCAACAAACCGAAGATGGTTATTAGAGATTAAAGACGAAAAAAGTTGCGAGGGTTGAAAGATGTCTGTGTATGCAGCGTGGGTACACCTAGGCAATATCTGCTCTAGAAAGCCTCAAGAAAAGTGGCTAATTGTTCGGAGCGTTATGGCTATGGATAGATGTTGTCAAGAGCTTTCTGACAAGCCCAAGATCTTGAAAATCCATAACGAAATAAAGATCTTCTGCCGTTTGCAAGCATATAAAAGAAAATCGCCTGTCATTCTACTTTTTGCTCTCTAGAACGACAAGTGCATGACATCAGCGTAAAGAGCTCTTCAAGACCAAGACCTTTCCAACAACACCAAGAACGTTGACATCGGAGTAGTCTGTCAAAAGATATGAGCAAAAAACGAAAAGTAAGTGTTTGCAGGGGGTTAAAGTCAGGGTTAGTGGGGGTTAGGGTTAGGGTTAGTGTTAGGGTAAGGGTTAGGGTTAGTGGGGTTAGAGTTAGTGGGGTTAGTGGGTTTAGGGTTAGGGTTAGTGGGGTTAGTGGGGTTAGTGGGGTTAGGGTTAGTGGGGTTAGTGGGGTTAGGGTTAATGGGGTTAGTGGGGTTAGAGTTAGTGGGGTTAGTGGGTTTAGGGTTAGGGTTAGGGTTAGTGGGGTTAGTGGGGTTAGGGTTAGTGGGGTTAGGGTTAATGGGGATAGTGGGGTTAGGGTTAATGGGGTTAGGGTTAGTGGGGTTAGTGGGGTTAGGGTTAGGGTTAGGGTTAGGGTAGGGTATAGGTACAAAACGAAGATGAACTATCTAGGTCATGAACTATCTAGGTCAAATGAAAGTGAAAGTGAAAGTCATGGATAGAAGTAATAGTAAAGGAAATAGTGGAATTTTCCGAAGCTCATAACTTTCTTATTTATCGTCGGATTAAGACGAGTTTGGTGTCGTTGGAAAGCTAAGAAAACGGACAACACGACTAAGTCAGAAGCGTAAAACCCAGGTGCCAGGAAAAGGGAGAAAAAGTGGCTTCTTATTTACACCAAAGATTGTGCTTAGAAATGGACAAATTGAGAAATTTTGACCATTTTCAACCTCCCATATCTGGAGAATGGCATGCAATCGACACACCGCACTTATGTCAGTGATACACCCCGATAGGGACTCCTAGAAGCTGCAAAGAGTTAGTAGAAATACTTTC
>NW_026889943.1:7500-12500 GCF_033153115.1 Saccostrea echinata
AAGCCGGCCGTCCCCCCTCGACCAGCTCGGCGCACGGTCGGTGCAGCCAGGTCGAGGGGCCGAGAGGCGCAGGCCGGCCGGCGGTCCCCCTCGACCAGCTCTAAACACGGTCGGTGCAGGCAGGTCGAGCCAGCCGTCCGTCTCCCTCGACCAGCTCGGCACACGGTCGGTGCAGCCAGGTCGAGGGCCCGAGAGCGCAGGCCGGCCGTCCGTCCCCCTCGACCAGCTGGGCACACGGTCGCTGCAGAACGTCGAGCCAGCCGGCCGTCTCCCCCGACCAGCTCGGCGCACGGTCGGTGCAGCCAGGTCGAGGGCCCGAGAGCGCAGGCCGGCCGGCGGTCCCCTCGACCAGCTCTAAACACGGTCGGTGCAGGCAGGTCGAGGCAGCCGGCCGTCTCCCTCGACCAGCTCGGCGCACGGTCGGTGCAGCCAGGTCGAGGGGCAGAGCGCGCCAGGCCAGCCGGCGTCTCCCTCGACCAGCTCGGCGCACGGTCGGTGCAGCCAGGTCGAGGGCCCGAGAGCGCAGGCCGGCCGGCCTCGACCAGCTCGGCACACGGTCGGTGCAGGCAGGTCGAGGCAGCCGGCCGTCTCCCTCGACCAGCTCGGCGCACGGTCGGTGCAGCCAGGTCGAGGGGCAGAGCGCGCAAGCCAGCCGGCCGTCTCCCTCGACCAGCTCGGCGCACGGTCGGTGCAGCCAGGTCGAGGGGCAGAGAGCGCAGGCCGGCCGGCCGTCTCCCTCGACCAGTTCGGCAGACGGTCGGTGCAGGCCGTCGAGGCAGCCGGCCGTCTCCCTCGACCAGCTCTACACACGGTCGGTGCAGGCAGGTCGAGGGGCAGAGCGCGCAGGCCGGCCGGCCGTCTCCCTCGACCAGCTGGGCACACGGTCGCTGCAGAACGTCGAGCCAGCCGGCCGTCCCCCTCGACCAGCTCGGCACACGGTCGGTGCGGCCAGGTCGACGGGCAGAGAGCGCAGGCCGGCCGGCCGTCTCCCTCGACCAGTTCGGCAGAAGGTCGGTGCAGGCCGTCGAGGCAGCCGGCCGTCTCCTTCGACCAGCTCTACACACGGTCGGTGCAGGCAGGTCGAGGGGCAGAGCGCGCAGGCCGGCCGGCCGTCTCCCTCGACCAGCTGGGCACACGGTCGCTGTAGAACGTCGAGCCAGCCGGCCGTCCCCCTCGACCAGCTCGGCACACGGTCGGTGCAGGCCGTCGAGCCAGCCGGCCGTCTCCCTCGACCAGCTCGGCGCACGGTCGGTGCAGCCAGGTCGAGGGGCAGAGCGCGCAGGCCGGCCGGCCGTCTCCCTCGACCAGCTCGGCACACGGTCGGTGCAGCCAGGTCGAGGGCCCGAGAGCGCAGGCCGGCCGGCCGTCCACCTCGACCAGCTCGGCACACGGTCGGTGCAGACCGTCGAGGCAGCCGGCCGTCTCCCTCGACCAGCTCTACACACGGTCGGTGCAGCCAGGTCGAGGGCCCGAGAGCGCAGGCCGGCCGGCCGTCCACCTCGACCAGCTCGGCACACGGTCGGTGCAGACCGTCGAGGCAGCCGGCCGTCTCCCTCGACCAGCTCGGCGCACGGTCGGTGCGGCCAGGTCGAGGGGCCGAGAGCGCAGGCCGGCCGTCCGTCCCCCTCGACCAGCTGGGCACACGGTCGCTGCAGAACGTCGAGCCAGCCGGCCGTCTCCCCCGACCAGCTCGGCGCACGGTCGGTGCAGCCAGGTCGAGGGGCAGAGAGCGCAGGCCGGCCGGCCGTCTCCCTCGACCAGCTCGGCTCACGGTCGGTGCAGCCAGGTCGAGGGCCCGAGAGCGCAGGCCGGCTCGGCCGCCCCTCGACCAGCTCGGCACACGGTCGGTGCAGGCAGGTCGAGGGGCAGAGCGCGCAGGCCGGCCGGCCGTCTCCCTCGACCAGCTCTACACACGGTCGGTGCAGGCAGGTCGAGGGACAGAGCGCTCAGGCCGGCCGGCCGTCTCCCTCGACCAGCTCGGCAGACGGTCGGTGCAGACCGTCGAGGCAGCCGGCCGTCTCCCTCGACCAGCTCGGCACACGGTCGGTGCAGGCCGGTCGAGGGGCAGAGAGCGCAGGCCGACCGTCCGTCCCCCTCGACCAAGTTGCACGAAAAAAAAACAAAAGAAATAATGGAATTGTCACTTAAGCTTTCCGAGGATCCCAGCCGGCAGACTGCCTCGACCCGCTCGGCAGACAGTCAGTGCGGTCCTCCATTCCTCCGATTTCGACCCCAGACTCAAGGTCCTGTAAAGTGTATACCCCAACTACCCCACCATCTGAGTTGGAATTTCGGTCAATTACAAAAGTCGCTTTTCCCCGCATTCGGACCATATCTTTCATAATTATAAGAGTTAAGAGACCAAACCTTCAGGAAAGTTTTTCTGGGGTCTGGTCTACAATCCCTGAAAAATTGGTGCCCCGGGGGGGTCGGGTTCGGGAGGTATGAAAAAAATCTACATTGTCACTGACTTGGAACTTTCCGACCTCATTGCCATTTTGATTGTATCTTTCGTACTCTTGGGCGTAAGTGGGTGTTCTTGGTATCGAAATGTTCGTCTGGACAAGAGGAAAAAAACTACGTACTACACTCCTCCCCATCATGCACAGAAATATTTCACATTGAAAAAAGGAAGTGTCACTTAAGCTTTTCTCCAAAAAGACATATTTTCAAAAATTCACTCCTCGAACCCTGGGACACACAGGTCCAATTTATCCCCCCAGGATTGTAGCCCTTGTCAAGGCCTTTCCTTTGATACCAAACAGGTCCACCTACTCCAAGGCCTAAGCCGTGCACTCTCAAAATGGCAATTTTACTCTGAAAAAATGGAAGCCACTTAAGCTATGCGAGGGGCCCAGCGCGCAGGCAAGCCGGCAGTCTCCCTCGGTCAGCTCGGCAGACGGTCGGTGTACCCAGTCGAGGGGCCCAGCGCCCTCGATTAAGTTGCACTGAAAAAAAAAAAAAGGAAGTGTCACTTCAGGTATCCGAGGGGCGCAGCGCGCAGGCCAGCCGGCAGTCTCCCTCGACCGGCTCGGCCGACAAGTCGGTGCAGCCAAGTCGAAGGGCCTAGCGCGCCGATAGGCCGGCAGTCTCCCCTCCACTAAGTTGCACTGAAAATATGGAAGTGTCACTTCAGCTCTCCGAGGGGTCCAGTGCGCAGGTCAGCCGGCAGTCACGCTCGACCAGCTCGGCAGACAGTCGGTGCAGCCAAGTCGATTGCCGGCTGCCCTGCACCGACCGTGTTCCGAGATGGTCGAGGGAGACTGCCGGCCGGCCTGCGCTCTCGGCCCCTCGACCGGCCTGCACCGACCGTGTGTAGAGCTGGTCGAGGGAGACGGACGGTCGGCCTGCGCTCTCGGTCCCTCGACCTGGCCGCACCGACGGTGCGCCGAGCTGGTCGAGGGAGACGGCCGGCTAACTCGACGGCCTGCGCCGACCGTGTTCGCAGCTGGTCGAGGGAGGCGGACGGTCGGCCTGCGCTCTCGGCCCCTCGACCTGGCCTGCACCGACCGTGCGCCGAGCTGGTCGAGGGAGACGTCCGGCTAACTCGACGGCCTGCGCCGACCGTGTTCGCAGCTGGTCGAGGGAGGCGGACGGTCGGCCTGCGCTCTCGGCCCCTCGACCTGGCCTGCACCGACCGTGTTCCGAGATGGTCGAGGCGGACGGCCGGCTGGCTCGACGGCCTGCGCCGACCGTGCGCCCAGCTGGTCGAGGGAGGCGGACGGTCGGCCTGCGCTCTCGGCCCCTCGACCTGGCCGCACCGACGGTGCGCCGAGCTGGTCGAGGGAGACGGCCGGCTAACTCGACGGCCTGCGCCGACCGTGTTCGCAGCTGGTCGAGGGAGGCGGACGGTCGGCCTGCGCTCTCGGCCCCTCGACCTGGCCTGCACCGACCGTGTTCCGAGATGGTCGAGGCGGACGGCCGACTGGCTCGACGGCCTGCACCGACCTTGTGTAGAGCTGGTCGAGGGAGACGGACGGTCGGCCTGCGCTCTCGGCCCCTCGACCTGGCCTGCACCGACCGTGCGCCGAACTGGTCGAGGGAGACGGCCGGCTAACTCGACGGCCTGCGCCGACCGTGTTCGCAGCTGGTCGAGGGAGGCGGACGGTCGGCCTGCGCTCTCGGCCCCTCGACCTGGCCTGCACCGACCGTGTTCCGAGATGGTCGAGGCGGACGGCCGACTGGCTCGACGGCCTGCACCGACCTTGTGTAGAGCTGGTCGAGGGAGACGGACGGTCGGCCTGCGCTCTCGGCCCCTCGACCTGGCCTGCACCGACCGTGTTCGCAGCTGGTCGAGGGAGGCGGACGGTCGGCCTGCGCTCTCGGCCCCTCGACCTGGCCTGCACCGACCGTGTTCCGAGATGGTCGAGGGGGACGGCCGGCTAACTCGACGGCCTGCACCGACCGTGCGCCCAGCTGGTCGAGGGAGGCGGACGGTCGGCCTGCGCTCTCGGCCCCTCGACCTGGCCTGCACCGACCGTGTTCCGAGATGGTCGAGGCGGACGGCCGGCTGGCTCGACGGCCTGCACCGACCTTGTGTAGAGCTGGTCGAGGGAGACGGACGGTCGGCCTGCGCTCTCGGCCCCTCGACCTGGCCTGCACCGACCGTGTTCGCAGCTGGTCGAGGGAGGCGGACGGTCGGCCTGCGCTCTCGGCCCCTCGACCTGGCCTGCACCGACCGTGTTCGCAGCTGGTCGAGGGAGGCGGACGGTCGGCCTGCGCTCTCGGCCCCTCGACCTGGCCTGCACCGACCGTGTTCCGAGATGGTCGAGGGGGACGGCCGGCTAACTCGACGGCCTGCACCGACCGTGCGCCCAGCTGGTCGAGGGAGGCGGACGGTCGGCCTGCGCTCTCGGCCCCTCGACCTGGCCTGCACCGACCGTGCTCCGAGATGGTCGAGGGGGACGGACGGTCGGCCTGCGCTCTCGGCCCCTCGACCTGGCCGCACCGACCGTGCGCCGAACTGGTCGAGGGAGACGGCCGGCTAACTCGACGGCCTG
>NW_026889944.1:7500-12500 GCF_033153115.1 Saccostrea echinata
GCGCAGGCCGACCGTCCGTCCCCCTCGACCATCTCGGAGCACGGTCGGTGCAGGCCAGGTCGAGGGGCCGAGAGCGCAGGCCGACCGTCCGCCTCCCTCGACCAGCTGGGCGCACGGTCGGTGCAGGCCGTCGAGTTAGCCGGCCGTCCCCCTCGACCATCTCGGAACACGGTCGGTGCAGGCCAGGTCGAGGGGCCGAGAGCGCAGGCCGACCGTCCGCCTCCCTCGACCAGCTGCGAACACGGTCGGTGCAGGCCAGGTCGAGGGGCCGAGAGCGCAGGCCGACCGTCCGCCTCCCTCGACCAGCTGCGAACACGGTCGGTGCAGGCCAGGTCGAGGGGCCGAGAGCGCAGGCCGACCGTCCGTCTCCCTCGACCAGCTCTACACAAGGTCGGTGCAGGCCGTCGAGCCAGCCGGCCGTCCGCCTCGACCATCTCGGAACACGGTCGGTGCAGGCCAGGTCGAGGGGCCGAGAGCGCAGGCCGACCGTCCGCCTCCCTCGACCAGCTGGGCGCACGGTCGGTGCAGGCCGTCGAGTTAGCCGGCCGTCCCCCTCGACCATCTCGGAACACGGTCGGTGCAGGCCAGGTCGAGGGGCCGAGAGCGCAGGCCGACCGTCCGCCTCCCTCGACCAGCTGCGAACACGGTCGGTGCAGGCCAGGTCGAGGGGCCGAGAGCGCAGGCCGACCGTCCGTCTCCCTCGACCAGCTCTACACAAGGTCGGTGCAGGCCGTCGAGCCAGTCGGCCGTCCGCCTCGACCATCTCGGAACACGGTCGGTGCAGGCCAGGTCGAGGGGCCGAGAGCGCAGGCCGACCGTCCGCCTCCCTCGACCAGCTGCGAACACGGTCGGCGCAGGCCGTCGAGTTAGCCGGCCGTCTCCCTCGACCAGTTCGGCGCACGGTCGGTGCAGGCCAGGTCGAGGGGCCGAGAGCGCAGGCCGACCGTCCGTCTCCCTCGACCAGCTCTACACAAGGTCGGTGCAGGCCGTCGAGCCAGTCGGCCGTCCGCCTCGACCATCTCGGAACACGGTCGGTGCAGGCCAGGTCGAGGGGCCGAGAGCGCAGGCCGACCGTCCGCCTCCCTCGACCAGCTGCGAACACGGTCGGCGCAGGCCGTCGAGTTAGCCGGCCGTCTCCCTCGACCAGCTCGGCGCACCGTCGGTGCGGCCAGGTCGAGGGGCCGAGAGCGCAGGCCGACCGTCCGCCTCCCTCGACCAGCTGGGCGCACGGTCGGCGCAGGCCGTCGAGCCAGCCGGCCGTCCGCCTCGACCATCTCGGAACACGGTCGGTGCAGGCCAGGTCGAGGGGCCGAGAGCGCAGGCCGACCGTCCGCCTCCCTCGACCAGCTGCGAACACGGTCGGCGCAGGCCGTCGAGTTAGCCGGACGTCTCCCTCGACCAGCTCGGCGCACGGTCGGTGCAGGCCAGGTCGAGGGGCCGAGAGCGCAGGCCGACCGTCCGCCTCCCTCGACCAGCTGCGAACACGGTCGGCGCAGGCCGTCGAGTTAGCCGGCCGTCTCCCTCGACCAGCTCGGCGCACCGTCGGTGCGGCCAGGTCGAGGGACCGAGAGCGCAGGCCGACCGTCCGTCTCCCTCGACCAGCTCTACACACGGTCGGTGCAGGCCGGTCGAGGGGCCGAGAGCGCAGGCCGGCCGGCAGTCTCCCTCGACCATCTCGGAACACGGTCGGTGCAGGGCAGCCGGCAATCGACTTGGCTGCACCGACTGTCTGCCGAGCTGGTCGAGCGTGACTGCCGGCTGACCTGCGCACTGGACCCCTCGGAGAGCTGAAGTGACACTTCCATATTTTCAGTGCAACTTAGTGGAGGGGAGACTGCCGGCCTATCGGCGCGCTAGGCCCTTCGACTTGGCTGCACCGACTTGTCGGCCGAGCCGGTCGAGGGAGACTGCCGGCTGGCCTGCGCGCTGCGCCCCTCGGATACCTGAAGTGACACTTCCTTTTTTTTTTTTTTCAGTGCAACTTAATCGAGGCGCTGGGCCCCTCGACTGGGTACACCGACCGTCTGCCGAGCTGACCGAGGGAGACTGCCGGCTTGCCTGCGCGCTGGGCCCCTCGCATAGCTTAAGTGGCTTCCATTTTTTCAGAGTAAAATTGCCATTTTGAGAGTGCACGGCTTAGGCCTTGGAGTAGGTGGACCTGTTTGGTATCAAAGGAAAGGCCTTGACAAGGGCTACAATCCTGGGGGGATAAATTGGACCTGTGTGTCCCAGGGTTCGAGGAGTGAATTTTTGAAAATATGTCTTTTTGGAGAAAAGCTTAAGTGACACTTCCTTTTTTCAATGTGAAATATTTCTGTGCATGATGGGGAGGAGTGTAGTACGTAGTTTTTTTCCTCTTGTCCAGACGAACATTTCGATACCAAGAACACCCACTTACGCCCAAGAGTACGAAAGATACAATCAAAATGGCAATGAGGTCGGAAAGTTCCAAGTCAGTGACAATGTAGATTTTTTTCATACCTCCCGAACCCGACCCCCCCGGGGCACCAATTTTTCAGGGATTGTAGACCAGACCCCAGAAAAACTTTCCTGAAGGTTTGGTCTCTTAACTCTTATAATTATGAAAGATATGGTCCGAATGCGGGGAAAAGCGACTTTTGTAATTGACCGAAATTCCAACTCAGATGGTGGGGTAGTTGGGGTATACACTTTACAGGACCTTGAGTCTGGGGTCGAAATCGGAGGAATGGAGGACCGCACTGACTGTCTGCCGAGCGGGTCGAGGCAGTCTGCCGGCTGGGATCCTCGGAAAGCTTAAGTGACAATTCCATTATTTCTTTTGTTTTTTTTTCGTGCAACTTGGTCGAGGGGGACGGACGGTCGGCCTGCGCTCTCTGCCCCTCGACCGGCCTGCACCGACCGTGTGCCGAGCTGGTCGAGGGAGACGGCCGGCTGCCTCGACGGTCTGCACCGACCGTCTGCCGAGCTGGTCGAGGGAGACGGCCGGCCGGCCTGAGCGCTCTGTCCCTCGACCTGCCTGCACCGACCGTGTGTAGAGCTGGTCGAGGGAGACGGCCGGCCGGCCTGCGCGCTCTGCCCCTCGACCTGCCTGCACCGACCGTGTGCCGAGCTGGTCGAGGGCGACGGCCGGCCGGCCTGCGCTCTCGGGCCCTCGACCTGGCTGCACCGACCGTGAGCCGAGCTGGTCGAGGGAGACGGCCGGCCGGCCTGCGCTCTCTGCCCCTCGACCTGGCTGCACCGACCGTGCGCCGAGCTGGTCGGGGGAGACGGCCGGCTGGCTCGACGTTCTGCAGCGACCGTGTGCCCAGCTGGTCGAGGGGGACGGACGGCCGGCCTGCGCTCTCGGCCCCTCGACCTGGCCGCACCGACCGTGCGCCGAGCTGGTCGAGGGAGACGGCCGGCTGCCTCGACGGTCTGCACCGACCGTGTGCCGAGCTGGTCGAGGTGGACGGCCGGCCGGCCTGCGCTCTCGGGCCCTCGACCTGGCTGCACCGACCGTGTGTAGAGCTGGTCGAGGGAGACGGCCGGCTGCCTCGACGGTCTGCACCGACCGTGTGCCGAGCTGGTCGAGGTGGACGGCCGGCCGGCCTGCGCTCTCGGGCCCTCGACCTGGCTGCACCGACCGTGTGCCGAGCTGGTCGAGGGAGACGGCCGGCCGGCCTGCGCGCTCTGCCCCTCGACCTGGCTGCACCGACCGTGCGCCGAGCTGGTCGAGGGAGACGGCCGGCTGGCTCGACGGCCTGCACCGACCGTGTGCCGAGCTGGTCGAGGGGGACGGCCGGCTGGCTCGACGTTCTACAGCGACCGTGTGCCCAGCTGGTCGAGGGAGACGGCCGGCCGGCCTGCGCGCTCTGCCCCTCGACCTGCCTGCACCGACCGTGTGTAGAGCTGGTCGAAGGAGACGGCCGGCTGCCTCGACGGCCTGCACCGACCTTCTGCCGAACTGGTCGAGGGAGACGGCCGGCCGGCCTGCGCTCTCTGCCCGTCGACCTGGCCGCACCGACCGTGTGCCGAGCTGGTCGAGGGGGACGGCCGGCTGGCTCGACGTTCTGCAGCGACCGTGTGCCCAGCTGGTCGAGGGAGACGGCCGGCCGGCCTGCGCGCTCTGCCCCTCGACCTGCCTGCACCGACCGTGTGTAGAGCTGGTCGAGGGAGACGGCCGGCTGCCTCGACGGCCTGCACCGACCGTCTGCCGAACTGGTCGAGGGAGACGGCCGGCCGGCCTGCGCTCTCTGCCCCTCGACCTGGCTGCACCGACCGTGCGCCGAGCTGGTCGAGGGAGACGGCCGGCTGGCTTGCGCGCTCTGCCCCTCGACCTGGCTGCACCGACCGTGCGCCGAGCTGGTCGAGGGAGACGGCCGGCTGCCTCGACCTGCCTGCACCGACCGTGTGCCGAGCTGGTCGAGGGCCGGCCGGCCTGCGCTCTCGGGCCCTCGACCTGGCTGCACCGACCGTGCGCCGAGCTGGTCGAGGGAGACGGCCGGCTGGCCTGCGCGCTCTGCCCCTCGACCTGGCTGCACCGACCGTGCGCCGAGCTGGTCGAGGGAGACGGCCGGCTGCCTCGACCTGCCTGCACCGACCGTGTTTAGAGCTGGTCGAGGGGGACCGCCGGCCGGCCTGCGCTCTCGGGCCCTCGACCTGGCTGCACCGACCGTGCGCCGAGCTGGTCGGGGGAGACGGCCGGCTGGCTCGACGTTCTGCAGCGACCGTGTGCCCAGCTGGTCGAGGGGGACGGACGGCCGGCCTGCGCTCTCGGGCCCTCGACCTGGCTGCACCGACCGTGTGCCGAGCTGGTCGAGGGAGACGGACGGCTGGCTCGACCTGCCTGCACCGACCGTGTTTAGAGCTGGTCGAGGGGGACCGCCGGCCGGCCTGCGCTCTCGGCCCCTCGACCTGGCTGCACCGACCGTGCGCCGAGCTGGTCGAGGGGGACGGCCGGCTTGCTCGACGGCCTGCACCGACCGTGCGCCCAGCTGGTCGAGGGAGGCGGACGGTCGGCCTGCGCTCTCGGCCCCTCG
>NW_026889944.1:22500-27500 GCF_033153115.1 Saccostrea echinata
AGCTGGGCGCACGGTCGGTGCAGGCCGTCGAGTTAGCCGGCCGTCCCCCTCGACCATCTCGGAACACGGTCGGTGCAGGCCAGGTCGAGGGGCCGAGAGCGCAGGCCGACCGTCCGCCTCCCTCGACCAGCTGCGAACACGGTCGGTGCAGGCCAGGTCGAGGGGCCGAGAGCGCAGGCCGACCGTCCGCCTCCCTCGACCAGCTGCGAACACGGTCGGTGCAGGCCAGGTCGAGGGGCCGAGAGCGCAGGCCGACCGTCCGTCTCCCTCGACCAGCTCTACACAAGGTCGGTGCAGGCCGTCGAGCCAGCCGGCCGTCCGCCTCGACCATCTCGGAACACGGTCGGTGCAGGCCAGGTCGAGGGGCCGAGAGCGCAGGCCGACCGTCCGCCTCCCTCGACCAGCTGGGCGCACGGTCGGTGCAGGCCGTCGAGTTAGCCGGCCGTCCCCCTCGACCATCTCGGAACACGGTCGGTGCAGGCCAGGTCGAGGGGCCGAGAGCGCAGGCCGACCGTCCGCCTCCCTCGACCAGCTGCGAACACGGTCGGTGCAGGCCAGGTCGAGGGGCCGAGAGCGCAGGCCGACCGTCCGTCTCCCTCGACCAGCTCTACACAAGGTCGGTGCAGGCCGTCGAGCCAGTCGGCCGTCCGCCTCGACCATCTCGGAACACGGTCGGTGCAGGCCAGGTCGAGGGGCCGAGAGCGCAGGCCGACCGTCCGCCTCCCTCGACCAGCTGCGAACACGGTCGGCGCAGGCCGTCGAGTTAGCCGGCCGTCTCCCTCGACCAGTTCGGCGCACGGTCGGTGCAGGCCAGGTCGAGGGGCCGAGAGCGCAGGCCGACCGTCCGTCTCCCTCGACCAGCTCTACACAAGGTCGGTGCAGGCCGTCGAGCCAGTCGGCCGTCCGCCTCGACCATCTCGGAACACGGTCGGTGCAGGCCAGGTCGAGGGGCCGAGAGCGCAGGCCGACCGTCCGCCTCCCTCGACCAGCTGCGAACACGGTCGGCGCAGGCCGTCGAGTTAGCCGGCCGTCTCCCTCGACCAGCTCGGCGCACCGTCGGTGCGGCCAGGTCGAGGGGCCGAGAGCGCAGGCCGACCGTCCGCCTCCCTCGACCAGCTGGGCGCACGGTCGGCGCAGGCCGTCGAGCCAGCCGGCCGTCCGCCTCGACCATCTCGGAACACGGTCGGTGCAGGCCAGGTCGAGGGGCCGAGAGCGCAGGCCGACCGTCCGCCTCCCTCGACCAGCTGCGAACACGGTCGGCGCAGGCCGTCGAGTTAGCCGGACGTCTCCCTCGACCAGCTCGGCGCACGGTCGGTGCAGGCCAGGTCGAGGGGCCGAGAGCGCAGGCCGACCGTCCGCCTCCCTCGACCAGCTGCGAACACGGTCGGCGCAGGCCGTCGAGTTAGCCGGCCGTCTCCCTCGACCAGCTCGGCGCACCGTCGGTGCGGCCAGGTCGAGGGACCGAGAGCGCAGGCCGACCGTCCGTCTCCCTCGACCAGCTCTACACACGGTCGGTGCAGGCCGGTCGAGGGGCCGAGAGCGCAGGCCGGCCGGCAGTCTCCCTCGACCATCTCGGAACACGGTCGGTGCAGGGCAGCCGGCAATCGACTTGGCTGCACCGACTGTCTGCCGAGCTGGTCGAGCGTGACTGCCGGCTGACCTGCGCACTGGACCCCTCGGAGAGCTGAAGTGACACTTCCATATTTTCAGTGCAACTTAGTGGAGGGGAGACTGCCGGCCTATCGGCGCGCTAGGCCCTTCGACTTGGCTGCACCGACTTGTCGGCCGAGCCGGTCGAGGGAGACTGCCGGCTGGCCTGCGCGCTGCGCCCCTCGGATACCTGAAGTGACACTTCCTTTTTTTTTTTTTTCAGTGCAACTTAATCGAGGCGCTGGGCCCCTCGACTGGGTACACCGACCGTCTGCCGAGCTGACCGAGGGAGACTGCCGGCTTGCCTGCGCGCTGGGCCCCTCGCATAGCTTAAGTGGCTTCCATTTTTTCAGAGTAAAATTGCCATTTTGAGAGTGCACGGCTTAGGCCTTGGAGTAGGTGGACCTGTTTGGTATCAAAGGAAAGGCCTTGACAAGGGCTACAATCCTGGGGGGATAAATTGGACCTGTGTGTCCCAGGGTTCGAGGAGTGAATTTTTGAAAATATGTCTTTTTGGAGAAAAGCTTAAGTGACACTTCCTTTTTTCAATGTGAAATATTTCTGTGCATGATGGGGAGGAGTGTAGTACGTAGTTTTTTTCCTCTTGTCCAGACGAACATTTCGATACCAAGAACACCCACTTACGCCCAAGAGTACGAAAGATACAATCAAAATGGCAATGAGGTCGGAAAGTTCCAAGTCAGTGACAATGTAGATTTTTTTCATACCTCCCGAACCCGACCCCCCCGGGGCACCAATTTTTCAGGGATTGTAGACCAGACCCCAGAAAAACTTTCCTGAAGGTTTGGTCTCTTAACTCTTATAATTATGAAAGATATGGTCCGAATGCGGGGAAAAGCGACTTTTGTAATTGACCGAAATTCCAACTCAGATGGTGGGGTAGTTGGGGTATACACTTTACAGGACCTTGAGTCTGGGGTCGAAATCGGAGGAATGGAGGACCGCACTGACTGTCTGCCGAGCGGGTCGAGGCAGTCTGCCGGCTGGGATCCTCGGAAAGCTTAAGTGACAATTCCATTATTTCTTTTGTTTTTTTTTCGTGCAACTTGGTCGAGGGGGACGGACGGTCGGCCTGCGCTCTCTGCCCCTCGACCGGCCTGCACCGACCGTGTGCCGAGCTGGTCGAGGGAGACGGCCGGCTGCCTCGACGGTCTGCACCGACCGTCTGCCGAGCTGGTCGAGGGAGACGGCCGGCCGGCCTGAGCGCTCTGTCCCTCGACCTGCCTGCACCGACCGTGTGTAGAGCTGGTCGAGGGAGACGGCCGGCCGGCCTGCGCGCTCTGCCCCTCGACCTGCCTGCACCGACCGTGTGCCGAGCTGGTCGAGGGCGACGGCCGGCCGGCCTGCGCTCTCGGGCCCTCGACCTGGCTGCACCGACCGTGAGCCGAGCTGGTCGAGGGAGACGGCCGGCCGGCCTGCGCTCTCTGCCCCTCGACCTGGCTGCACCGACCGTGCGCCGAGCTGGTCGGGGGAGACGGCCGGCTGGCTCGACGTTCTGCAGCGACCGTGTGCCCAGCTGGTCGAGGGGGACGGACGGCCGGCCTGCGCTCTCGGCCCCTCGACCTGGCCGCACCGACCGTGCGCCGAGCTGGTCGAGGGAGACGGCCGGCTGCCTCGACGGTCTGCACCGACCGTGTGCCGAGCTGGTCGAGGTGGACGGCCGGCCGGCCTGCGCTCTCGGGCCCTCGACCTGGCTGCACCGACCGTGTGTAGAGCTGGTCGAGGGAGACGGCCGGCTGCCTCGACGGTCTGCACCGACCGTGTGCCGAGCTGGTCGAGGTGGACGGCCGGCCGGCCTGCGCTCTCGGGCCCTCGACCTGGCTGCACCGACCGTGTGCCGAGCTGGTCGAGGGAGACGGCCGGCCGGCCTGCGCGCTCTGCCCCTCGACCTGGCTGCACCGACCGTGCGCCGAGCTGGTCGAGGGAGACGGCCGGCTGGCTCGACGGCCTGCACCGACCGTGTGCCGAGCTGGTCGAGGGGGACGGCCGGCTGGCTCGACGTTCTACAGCGACCGTGTGCCCAGCTGGTCGAGGGAGACGGCCGGCCGGCCTGCGCGCTCTGCCCCTCGACCTGCCTGCACCGACCGTGTGTAGAGCTGGTCGAAGGAGACGGCCGGCTGCCTCGACGGCCTGCACCGACCTTCTGCCGAACTGGTCGAGGGAGACGGCCGGCCGGCCTGCGCTCTCTGCCCGTCGACCTGGCCGCACCGACCGTGTGCCGAGCTGGTCGAGGGGGACGGCCGGCTGGCTCGACGTTCTGCAGCGACCGTGTGCCCAGCTGGTCGAGGGAGACGGCCGGCCGGCCTGCGCGCTCTGCCCCTCGACCTGCCTGCACCGACCGTGTGTAGAGCTGGTCGAGGGAGACGGCCGGCTGCCTCGACGGCCTGCACCGACCGTCTGCCGAACTGGTCGAGGGAGACGGCCGGCCGGCCTGCGCTCTCTGCCCCTCGACCTGGCTGCACCGACCGTGCGCCGAGCTGGTCGAGGGAGACGGCCGGCTGGCTTGCGCGCTCTGCCCCTCGACCTGGCTGCACCGACCGTGCGCCGAGCTGGTCGAGGGAGACGGCCGGCTGCCTCGACCTGCCTGCACCGACCGTGTGCCGAGCTGGTCGAGGGCCGGCCGGCCTGCGCTCTCGGGCCCTCGACCTGGCTGCACCGACCGTGCGCCGAGCTGGTCGAGGGAGACGGCCGGCTGGCCTGCGCGCTCTGCCCCTCGACCTGGCTGCACCGACCGTGCGCCGAGCTGGTCGAGGGAGACGGCCGGCTGCCTCGACCTGCCTGCACCGACCGTGTTTAGAGCTGGTCGAGGGGGACCGCCGGCCGGCCTGCGCTCTCGGGCCCTCGACCTGGCTGCACCGACCGTGCGCCGAGCTGGTCGGGGGAGACGGCCGGCTGGCTCGACGTTCTGCAGCGACCGTGTGCCCAGCTGGTCGAGGGGGACGGACGGCCGGCCTGCGCTCTCGGGCCCTCGACCTGGCTGCACCGACCGTGTGCCGAGCTGGTCGAGGGAGACGGACGGCTGGCTCGACCTGCCTGCACCGACCGTGTTTAGAGCTGGTCGAGGGGGACCGCCGGCCGGCCTGCGCTCTCGGCCCCTCGACCTGGCTGCACCGACCGTGCGCCGAGCTGGTCGAGGGGGACGGCCGGCTTGCTCGACGGCCTGCACCGACCGTGCGCCCAGCTGGTCGAGGGAGGCGGACGGTCGGCCTGCGCTCTCGGCCCCTCGACCTGGCCGCACCGACCGTGCGCCGAGCTGGTCGAGGGAGACGGCCGGCCTGCGCGCTCTGCCCCTCGACCTGCCTGCACCGACCGTGTGCCCAGCTGGTCGA
>NW_026889944.1:37500-42500 GCF_033153115.1 Saccostrea echinata
CCGTCCCCCTCGACCATCTCGGAACACGGTCGGTGCAGGCCAGGTCGAGGGGCCGAGAGCGCAGGCCGACCGTCCGCCTCCCTCGACCAGCTGCGAACACGGTCGGTGCAGGCCAGGTCGAGGGGCCGAGAGCGCAGGCCGACCGTCCGCCTCCCTCGACCAGCTGCGAACACGGTCGGTGCAGGCCAGGTCGAGGGGCCGAGAGCGCAGGCCGACCGTCCGTCTCCCTCGACCAGCTCTACACAAGGTCGGTGCAGGCCGTCGAGCCAGCCGGCCGTCCGCCTCGACCATCTCGGAACACGGTCGGTGCAGGCCAGGTCGAGGGGCCGAGAGCGCAGGCCGACCGTCCGCCTCCCTCGACCAGCTGGGCGCACGGTCGGTGCAGGCCGTCGAGTTAGCCGGCCGTCCCCCTCGACCATCTCGGAACACGGTCGGTGCAGGCCAGGTCGAGGGGCCGAGAGCGCAGGCCGACCGTCCGCCTCCCTCGACCAGCTGCGAACACGGTCGGTGCAGGCCAGGTCGAGGGGCCGAGAGCGCAGGCCGACCGTCCGTCTCCCTCGACCAGCTCTACACAAGGTCGGTGCAGGCCGTCGAGCCAGTCGGCCGTCCGCCTCGACCATCTCGGAACACGGTCGGTGCAGGCCAGGTCGAGGGGCCGAGAGCGCAGGCCGACCGTCCGCCTCCCTCGACCAGCTGCGAACACGGTCGGCGCAGGCCGTCGAGTTAGCCGGCCGTCTCCCTCGACCAGTTCGGCGCACGGTCGGTGCAGGCCAGGTCGAGGGGCCGAGAGCGCAGGCCGACCGTCCGTCTCCCTCGACCAGCTCTACACAAGGTCGGTGCAGGCCGTCGAGCCAGTCGGCCGTCCGCCTCGACCATCTCGGAACACGGTCGGTGCAGGCCAGGTCGAGGGGCCGAGAGCGCAGGCCGACCGTCCGCCTCCCTCGACCAGCTGCGAACACGGTCGGCGCAGGCCGTCGAGTTAGCCGGCCGTCTCCCTCGACCAGCTCGGCGCACCGTCGGTGCGGCCAGGTCGAGGGGCCGAGAGCGCAGGCCGACCGTCCGCCTCCCTCGACCAGCTGGGCGCACGGTCGGCGCAGGCCGTCGAGCCAGCCGGCCGTCCGCCTCGACCATCTCGGAACACGGTCGGTGCAGGCCAGGTCGAGGGGCCGAGAGCGCAGGCCGACCGTCCGCCTCCCTCGACCAGCTGCGAACACGGTCGGCGCAGGCCGTCGAGTTAGCCGGACGTCTCCCTCGACCAGCTCGGCGCACGGTCGGTGCAGGCCAGGTCGAGGGGCCGAGAGCGCAGGCCGACCGTCCGCCTCCCTCGACCAGCTGCGAACACGGTCGGCGCAGGCCGTCGAGTTAGCCGGCCGTCTCCCTCGACCAGCTCGGCGCACCGTCGGTGCGGCCAGGTCGAGGGACCGAGAGCGCAGGCCGACCGTCCGTCTCCCTCGACCAGCTCTACACACGGTCGGTGCAGGCCGGTCGAGGGGCCGAGAGCGCAGGCCGGCCGGCAGTCTCCCTCGACCATCTCGGAACACGGTCGGTGCAGGGCAGCCGGCAATCGACTTGGCTGCACCGACTGTCTGCCGAGCTGGTCGAGCGTGACTGCCGGCTGACCTGCGCACTGGACCCCTCGGAGAGCTGAAGTGACACTTCCATATTTTCAGTGCAACTTAGTGGAGGGGAGACTGCCGGCCTATCGGCGCGCTAGGCCCTTCGACTTGGCTGCACCGACTTGTCGGCCGAGCCGGTCGAGGGAGACTGCCGGCTGGCCTGCGCGCTGCGCCCCTCGGATACCTGAAGTGACACTTCCTTTTTTTTTTTTTTCAGTGCAACTTAATCGAGGCGCTGGGCCCCTCGACTGGGTACACCGACCGTCTGCCGAGCTGACCGAGGGAGACTGCCGGCTTGCCTGCGCGCTGGGCCCCTCGCATAGCTTAAGTGGCTTCCATTTTTTCAGAGTAAAATTGCCATTTTGAGAGTGCACGGCTTAGGCCTTGGAGTAGGTGGACCTGTTTGGTATCAAAGGAAAGGCCTTGACAAGGGCTACAATCCTGGGGGGATAAATTGGACCTGTGTGTCCCAGGGTTCGAGGAGTGAATTTTTGAAAATATGTCTTTTTGGAGAAAAGCTTAAGTGACACTTCCTTTTTTCAATGTGAAATATTTCTGTGCATGATGGGGAGGAGTGTAGTACGTAGTTTTTTTCCTCTTGTCCAGACGAACATTTCGATACCAAGAACACCCACTTACGCCCAAGAGTACGAAAGATACAATCAAAATGGCAATGAGGTCGGAAAGTTCCAAGTCAGTGACAATGTAGATTTTTTTCATACCTCCCGAACCCGACCCCCCCGGGGCACCAATTTTTCAGGGATTGTAGACCAGACCCCAGAAAAACTTTCCTGAAGGTTTGGTCTCTTAACTCTTATAATTATGAAAGATATGGTCCGAATGCGGGGAAAAGCGACTTTTGTAATTGACCGAAATTCAACTCAGATGGTGGGGTAGTTGGGGTATACACTTTACAGGACCTTGAGTCTGGGGTCGAAATCGGAGGAATGGAGGACCGCACTGACTGTCTGCCGAGCGGGTCGAGGCAGTCTGCCGGCTGGGATCCTCGGAAAGCTTAAGTGACAATTCCATTATTTCTTTTGTTTTTTTTTCGTGCAACTTGGTCGAGGGGGACGGACGGTCGGCCTGCGCTCTCTGCCCCTCGACCGGCCTGCACCGACCGTGTGCCGAGCTGGTCGAGGGAGACGGCCGGCTGCCTCGACGGTCTGCACCGACCGTCTGCCGAGCTGGTCGAGGGAGACGGCCGGCCGGCCTGAGCGCTCTGTCCCTCGACCTGCCTGCACCGACCGTGTGTAGAGCTGGTCGAGGGAGACGGCCGGCCGGCCTGCGCGCTCTGCCCCTCGACCTGCCTGCACCGACCGTGTGCCGAGCTGGTCGAGGGCGACGGCCGGCCGGCCTGCGCTCTCGGGCCCTCGACCTGGCTGCACCGACCGTGAGCCGAGCTGGTCGAGGGAGACGGCCGGCCGGCCTGCGCTCTCTGCCCCTCGACCTGGCTGCACCGACCGTGCGCCGAGCTGGTCGGGGGAGACGGCCGGCTGGCTCGACGTTCTGCAGCGACCGTGTGCCCAGCTGGTCGAGGGGGACGGACGGCCGGCCTGCGCTCTCGGCCCCTCGACCTGGCCGCACCGACCGTGCGCCGAGCTGGTCGAGGGAGACGGCCGGCTGCCTCGACGGTCTGCACCGACCGTGTGCCGAGCTGGTCGAGGTGGACGGCCGGCCGGCCTGCGCTCTCGGGCCCTCGACCTGGCTGCACCGACCGTGTGTAGAGCTGGTCGAGGGAGACGGCCGGCTGCCTCGACGGTCTGCACCGACCGTGTGCCGAGCTGGTCGAGGTGGACGGCCGGCCGGCCTGCGCTCTCGGGCCCTCGACCTGGCTGCACCGACCGTGTGCCGAGCTGGTCGAGGGAGACGGCCGGCCGGCCTGCGCGCTCTGCCCCTCGACCTGGCTGCACCGACCGTGCGCCGAGCTGGTCGAGGGAGACGGCCGGCTGGCTCGACGGCCTGCACCGACCGTGTGCCGAGCTGGTCGAGGGGGACGGCCGGCTGGCTCGACGTTCTACAGCGACCGTGTGCCCAGCTGGTCGAGGGAGACGGCCGGCCGGCCTGCGCGCTCTGCCCCTCGACCTGCCTGCACCGGACCGTGTGTAGAGCTGGTCGAAGGAGACGGCCGGCTGCCTCGACGGCCTGCACCGACCTTCTGCCGAACTGGTCGAGGGAGACGGCCGGCCGGCCTGCGCTCTCTGCCCGTCGACCTGGCCGCACCGACCGTGTGCCGAGCTGGTCGAGGGGGACGGCCGGCTGGCTCGACGTTCTGCAGCGACCGTGTGCCCAGCTGGTCGAGGGAGACGGCCGGCCGGCCTGCGCGCTCTGCCCCTCGACCTGCCTGCACCGACCGTGTGTAGAGCTGGTCGAGGGAGACGGCCGGCTGCCTCGACGGCCTGCACCGACCGTCTGCCGAACTGGTCGAGGGAGACGGCCGGCCGGCCTGCGCTCTCTGCCCCTCGACCTGGCTGCACCGACCGTGCGCCGAGCTGGTCGAGGGAGACGGCCGGCTGGCTTGCGCGCTCTGCCCCTCGACCTGGCTGCACCGACCGTGCGCCGAGCTGGTCGAGGGAGACGGCCGGCTGCCTCGACCTGCCTGCACCGACCGTGTGCCGAGCTGGTCGAGGGCCGGCCGGCCTGCGCTCTCGGGCCCTCGACCTGGCTGCACCGACCGTGCGCCGAGCTGGTCGAGGGAGACGGCCGGCTGGCCTGCGCGCTCTGCCCCTCGACCTGGCTGCACCGACCGTGCGCCGAGCTGGTCGAGGGAGACGGCCGGCTGCCTCGACCTGCCTGCACCGACCGTGTTTAGAGCTGGTCGAGGGGGACCGCCGGCCGGCCTGCGCTCTCGGGCCCTCGACCTGGCTGCACCGACCGTGCGCCGAGCTGGTCGGGGGAGACGGCCGGCTGGCTCGACGTTCTGCAGCGACCGTGTGCCCAGCTGGTCGAGGGGGACGGACGGCCGGCCTGCGCTCTCGGGCCCTCGACCTGGCTGCACCGACCGTGTGCCGAGCTGGTCGAGGGAGACGGACGGCTGGCTCGACCTGCCTGCACCGACCGTGTTTAGAGCTGGTCGAGGGGGACCGCCGGCCGGCCTGCGCTCTCGGCCCCTCGACCTGGCTGCACCGACCGTGCGCCGAGCTGGTCGAGGGGGACGGCCGGCTTGCTCGACGGCCTGCACCGACCGTGCGCCCAGCTGGTCGAGGGAGGCGGACGGTCGGCCTGCGCTCTCGGCCCCTCGACCTGGCCGCACCGACCGTGCGCCGAGCTGGTCGAGGGAGACGGCCGGCCTGCGCGCTCTGCCCCTCGACCTGCCTGCACCGACCGTGTGCCCAGCTGGTCGAGAGAGACGGCCGGCCGGCCGGCCTGCGCGCTCTGCCCCTC
>NW_026889944.1:52500-53916 GCF_033153115.1 Saccostrea echinata
GCCAGGTCGAGGGGCCGAGAGCGCAGGCCGACCGTCCGCCTCCCTCGACCAGCTGCGAACACGGTCGGTGCAGGCCAGGTCGAGGGGCCGAGAGCGCAGGCCGACCGTCCGCCTCCCCTCGACCAGCTGCGAACACGGTCGGTGCAGGCCAGGTCGAGGGGCCGAGAGCGCAGGCCGACCGTCCGTCTCCCTCGACCAGCTCTACACAAGGTCGGTGCAGGCCGTCGAGCCAGCCGGCCGTCCGCCTCGACCATCTCGGAACACGGTCGGTGCAGGCCAGGTCGAGGGGCCGAGAGCGCAGGCCGACCGTCCGCCTCCCTCGACCAGCTGGGCGCACGGTCGGTGCAGGCCGTCGAGTTAGCCGGCCGTCCCCCTCGACCATCTCGGAACACGGTCGGTGCAGGCCAGGTCGAGGGGCCGAGAGCGCAGGCCGACCGTCCGCCTCCCTCGACCAGCTGCGAACACGGTCGGTGCAGGCCAGGTCGAGGGGCCGAGAGCGCAGGCCGACCGTCCGTCTCCCTCGACCAGCTCTACACAAGGTCGGTGCAGGCCGTCGAGCCAGTCGGCCGTCCGCCTCGACCATCTCGGAACACGGTCGGTGCAGGCCAGGTCGAGGGGCCGAGAGCGCAGGGCCGACCGTCCGCTCCCTCGACCAGCTGCGAACACGGTCGGCGCAGGCCGTCGAGTTAGCCGGCCGTCTCCCTCGACCAGTTCGGCGCACGGTCGGTGCAGGCCAGGTCGAGGGGCCGAGAGCGCAGGCCGACCGTCCGTCTCCCTCGACCAGCTCTACACAAGGTCGGTGCAGGCCGTCGAGCCAGTCGGCCGTCCGCCTCGACCATCTCGGAACACGGTCGGTGCAGGCCAGGTCGAGGGGCCGAGAGCGCAGGCCGACCGTCCGCCTCCCTCGACCAGCTGCGAACACGGTCGGCGCAGGCCGTCGAGTTAGCCGGCCGTCTCCCTCGACCAGCTCGGCGCACCGTCGGTGCGGCCAGGTCGAGGGGCCGAGAGCGCAGGCCGACCGTCCGCCTCCCTCGACCAGCTGGGCGCACGGTCGGCGCAGGCCGTCGAGCCAGCCGGCCGTCCGCCTCGACCATCTCGGAACACGGTCGGTGCAGGCCAGGTCGAGGGGCCGAGAGCGCAGGCCGACCGTCCGCCTCCCTCGACCAGCTGCGAACACGGTCGGCGCAGGCCGTCGAGTTAGCCGGACGTCTCCCTCGACCAGCTCGGCGCACGGTCGGTGCAGGCCAGGTCGAGGGGCCGAGAGCGCAGGCCGACCGTCCGCCTCCCTCGACCAGCTGCGAACACGGTCGGCGCAGGCCGTCGAGTTAGCCGGCCGTCTCCCTCGACCAGCTCGGCGCACCGTCGGTGCGGCCAGGTCGAGGGACCGAGAGCGCAGGCCGACCGTCCGTCTCCCTC
>NW_026889945.1:0-26711 GCF_033153115.1 Saccostrea echinata
CCTCCGAGAAAACATTACTTGTTCGGATTTCACCTAAAGGCACAACAGAGCGACGCGTTAATTGGCTGCACCGTTGGATCCGCTTGGTTGTTTAAATTGGTGCGTGCGGGCGTCGCTGGATTATTCGTTGACTGTACACGAAAGAACATAACCGTTAAGAATGTCTGGACGTGGCAAAGGAGGCAAAGTGAAGGGGAAGGCCAAGAGCCGTTCTTCCCGCGCCGGACTGCAGTTCCCCGTGGGTCGTATTCACCGTCTGCTGAGAAAGGGCAACTACGCCGAGAGAGTGGGAGCAGGCGCTCCCGTGTACTTGGCTGCCGTTCTTGAGTACTTGGCCGCAGAAGTCTTGGAGTTGGCAGGCAACGCTGCCCGCGACAACAAAAAGACCAGAATCATTCCCCGTCATCTGCAGCTGGCCATCCGCAACGACGAAGAATTGAACAAACTCCTGTCCGGCGTGACCATCGCGCAGGGTGGTGTCCTGCCCAACATCCAAGCGGTGCTCCTTCCCAAAAAGACACAGAAAGCCGCCAAGTAAAAAGATCCTATAGTTGTGTTGTGTGCAGCACAAAACCAAACGGCCGTTTTCACGGCCACATAAGCTTTTCGAAAAGATACCTACATTACAAACGAGTTGAAACGTAAACAATTATTATAGCTAGAAAATAATAGAAACACACGAATTCAATAATTTTCAACACAGAACAGAGATCAAACATCAAAGAAAGTGTTATATATTTAATGATAAATAAATGTATTAAGTCAATAACAAAAGCAATAAATTTAAAAATTGACTCGCATGTATATTCGTATATGTACGTTTTTTCTTTCTCGTTATAGGCAGTTGAATCCAAACCTTATAGGCCTGCGTACAAATGTTGAATTCTCACTTATTACTTGAATGCTCACTCAACAAAGAGATAAGAAAAGAAAAAAAAAACCCATTTCATTGACCAATTAAGACTAGAAACTGCGGAAATCATCTAACATGGCGATCTAACTTTCAATTTTTTCCTTTAATACAAATATTTTTAAATATGATCATTATTTTATTAACATATTCAAAAGATCTGTAACTCCAGTTAAATCCTTAATGTTTCTTCTTCTTTTTTTTTTCCCCCTCGCTATTGTTTTATATGATGATTATTTAGACAAAATTCCTAATTGATAAAATAGATAAAAGTGATGAATATAAGAATCTCATAAGAATAAGAAGATGTGGTTTATATTATGTCTTGAATGTTCTTATTCAAAAAAGTGTGCTTCCCATAATAAGAGTGAATAAAAGCAACTCGATGCCAGTTTCCGGATACTTACAGTACTAACACAATTAAACACTGGTAGTAAATTTTCTTTCGAATAGACTACCGATGCGAATGACTAAACGACATTTTTTTTTAACACTTTACATTTATTGCGATGTCCATCACTGCGCCGTGCAGCACATCTGCATCGTCACGTGACATATAGATGCAGGGAATCATGATCTGCACGTGGAAAGTGTGCAACCAATTTGATGCTTGTATCAATGTATTGTATTGTCTTGTATTATATACTGGTTGTCTTGTTCAACTTGAAAGATATAGATTTTAAATACATTGGCTTTTGACCACATTCTGTTTATTTACATGTACTCAATTATTTGTGTGTGTAAATTACAAGAAACAAATTAATATCAATGAATAAGCTACTCCCATGATTCGCCTTTGTTCGTCTCTCTCTGTCTCTCTCTTATGTATAACTACTAATTAAGTGAGTGTTCTACAATTATTAAATACACGCCCTTTTTATGTGATTTTTTTTTTTCATGTAATTTACAAGGATGTCAGTTATGTATATTCTTATGATATAATTATACTGAGAAATTCAGACGTTGTACCACCGAATGTGGTACGTTACGTACGGTCTGGATCTTCCCGGTGTCCTCGGTGTTATAATTATAAAGTAGGTGTCATGTATTTAAATATTCGAAAAGAAATTATATGTTGTCCCTTTAAGGGGGTGAACATCCACTGATCTAGAAAGTATATTAGATATATATTTGAACATTCAACAATTTGTGAGATTCCGTGATTTCTCTTCATATGACCCTTTTGTTTGTTTGTTTGTTTGTTTTTTTTTTTGTTGTTTTGTTTTTGTTTTGTTTTTTTTCTCTCCATTTCATATGAAATGCAAGGCACACATCACTATCCATTGTGCGCGTGTTTGTGCCGAATGTTTGCATTTTCATTCGGATTTTAAGTAACATATAAGACAATTGAAAGAAATGTACATGTATGTTTTATCGCATAGCAATGTAGTAAGTACTTCAATCCCTTACTCGTGTTCTATTCCTCTTGTTTTCGTGTTTTAATCAAAATTAGTCGCTTCTGGGCTCCAGGGAACAGCGCATTTTCAGAATCAACAGACAATTCCTCCTTTAAAATGACAGATTAAGAACCTTAAACGGAAACAGTTATGTAGGAAAATATTTCAAGAAAACGCACAGTGACATATTTGAGAAAATTAAGTAAAATTGGGAGGACAATATCGGAAAAATTACAGGTATTGAAACACAAAGTTGGACGAGTTCAATCCTCTACGCTGTCGACAATTGGGGAGTTTTCACGGAGGTCCGCGCTCGCCGCCACTCAAATAAGGCCATCGGCGGAGGTGATTTCATTCATTTCCTTATCGTCGATAACGTCGTTCACATCAGTTGTAGAAAACAGGACAAAAAAATTATGGCAGACGCCGCACCAGCAAAATCCCCCGCCAAGAAGAAGGTTTCCAAACCCAAGACGGTCCCCGCCCATCCCAAGTACATCGAGATGATCAGCGCTGCTGTGGCTGCCCTGAAGGAGCGCGGAGGTTCCTCGAGACAAGCTATTCTCAAGTACATCATGGGCAACTACAAAGTCGGTAATGACGCCTCTAGTGTCAACACCCATCTGAAGATGGCCCTCAAGAACGGAGTCAAGAAGGGAGTTCTCAAACAGGCCAAGGGTACAGGTGCCAGTGGTTCCTTCAAGCTGGGAGAGAAGCCCAAGACGGAGAAGAAACCCAAGACCAAAAAAGTCACCAAACCTAAGGCTGCCAAGCCCAAGAAAACGACCAAACCCAAGAAGACAACCGGGGAGAAAAAGCCAACAGAAAAGAAAAAGGCTGTTAAGAAACCTGCAGCACCCAAGAAGGCCGAGTCTCCCAAGAAGAAAGCAGCTACTAAGTCTCCCAAGAAAGCCAAGGCAGCTCCAAAGCCTACGAAAACCAAAGCGCCCAAGAAAGCCACAGCCAAGAAGTCAAAAACCCCAAAGAAAGCCACCAAGGCGTAGGCTGCCAATTGTCTTAAACCAATTACAAAAGCCCTTTTCAGGGCTACCAACATTTTTAGAAAAGATGCCTCTATTACATACATGTACTAATGGAAACACAAAATGAATAAACAAGAAGTACACTTACCTATTACACATAGTTTATTTGTCTTCGACTGGAAGCAAATTACAAAGTCATGATAATATTAACATGCTGTTTCTGAGAAGAAGAAGAAACAAAAGTCAGTTTTTATTTTGTTTACATACCCTCCCTCAAGTAAATAAAATTTTACTTTTTCCACATCACAACGCCTACGCAAACTATATGGCCATTATTATTAGTGTTATCATTCTAGTATTTTTTTTTCTTTTCTTTTTTTTGAAGTTTTATTATTATTATTAATTTTCTTTATTTTATTTAATTTTATTTATTAATTTATTTTATTTATTTATTTATTATTATTATTATTATTGTTAATATTTTTTTTTCTTTTTTTCCCCCCCCCACTTTATTTGGAATCAAATGTGGAACGAATGGAATAAAAGTTCATGCGTACCTATTGAAAGACAGATACATACATTCTTATTCGTTTCATTTATTTATTCTTTTCATTTATTCATTCATTCATTTATTTAATTATTCATTCATTTAATTAATTATTCATTTATTTGTATTATTTGTTTTGTTCTTGTTTTTGCAACAGGGTAATTCCTGTTCATCCTATATGCACCATTCTGATTATCTGCAAGTATCATGATACTTAGTAATATTACTGGGCTTGTTCAGATAATGGTAGGAGGAAATAATGACAAGAAATATATAATATATATTTTTCGAAAATGCATTTTGCTTCAATAACGAATTGAAAATATATGTATATATATATAATAAATAATTCTATTTTCTATTCAATTGACGTTACATTCATCCCCATTATTCACCATATATATATTTAAAAAAAAAATATTTGACTATATGTATCTGCAGTGAAATCATGTGTCAAAAACCGACTTGATTTTCTTTTTCTTTTGGGGCAATTCTGTGGATTGAAACTACCTACAGACGTAGCCAATGGTCATCTCGTTCACCTGACTAATCGTAGCGAGTGTTACTGCGGGCACCAGCCAATCGACTAAGCCGACTGGTAGACCGCAGCGATTTTCAACTTGAGCTTACAAAGATATATAAGTTCACGGCGCAACACTGCCACTTCATTCATTCGAGTTTGAATAATCTGAGGAGATAGCATGGCACGTACCAAGCAGACGGCACGAAAATCTACAGGAGGCAAGGCCCCCAGAAAACAGCTCGCTACCAAAGCTGCTCGTAAAAGCGCACCAGCCACGGGTGGCGTTAAGAAACCGCATAGATACAGGCCAGGAACTGTCGCCCTCCGTGAAATTCGGAGATACCAGAAGAGCACTGAGCTTCTCATCAGGAAGCTGCCATTCCAGCGCTTGGTCCGGGAAATCGCTCAGGATTTTAAGACCGACTTGCGTTTCCAGAGTTCAGCTGTCATGGCTTTACAGGAAGCAAGCGAAGCTTACCTTGTTGGTCTCTTTGAGGACACCAACCTGTGCGCCATTCACGCCAAGAGAGTAACCATCATGCCCAAAGACATCCAGCTGGCCAGACGTATTCGTGGAGAGCGTGCTTAATTTTAAGCTGTATTTCAAGTCCTAAAGCAAACGGCCGTTTTCACGGCCACCTACATTCTTCGAAAAGATGCCTTCTGTTCAGACGTTGAAACATCTCTGAAAATAATGTTGAATTATTTGGCCGAAATTAATAAATTTTATCAAATTCAGCGAACAATGCCCCCAAATTGGAAAAAAAAAAAAAAAAAAAAAAATGTTGAGACACAATACATCCTTCAGTGAATATATCTGTGCCTTGCATATATATAATTACATAAATTATGAAAGAGCACAATGCTAGACAATTTCATAGTACTATTGTCATCATCAATTTGTTGTAGAAGTTGTCTACACATCTTGAAACTATATTTTGTACAAGTCCATCAACCTGCCCCTCTAGAATACATTCAAGAATTTTGCGAAATAAATTAGAAAATAGCACAATTATTTAAATAGAATATGATGGAATGTGTCGAAGCAAAAAATAATAACAGTATTACAACTTTATCTCATTAGTTCTACAGCTATGCACATATGCGAGTACATGCATTTCAGAACTGCAATTCCGTATTTCATTTATATTCAAAGTATGATTTTTATTGATTTCTAAACAACGTCAAATATAACGATATTCGTTCTAACGTGGCGTGTAATAAAATGAAAAAGGCTCATTTATAAAGCCGGTTTGGTCACTGCTTAAAGTTGCCTTTGAAAATTAACTGAGAAAAGAGGAAATCAAATAAATGATCACATCTATAACTAGATATCATAAATGAATGAGAATCAAAAGTTTCATTCAGCTTCTACATTTTGTATTATTTCGGTGTTATCTGTCACACCCCTTTCCTTTGAATAACTTAATCCCCACCCACCCACCCACGTTTTAATTATCATTCGGCAACAACGGTATTTATTTTGTTAAACTCAAAGCAAAAAATACTGAAATAAAAAAAATAACAACAACAAAACAAAAAATTGTGTATGTTTATCCTAAAAAATTATGATGCTGTCTGTCCTGCTTGATATAATTCCCCTCTCTCTCTTTATCATTTTTATTCATTTTCTGTCATGTTTTTTTTTTTTTTTTTTTTGTTGTTGTTTTGTATACCAGTTTGTATAAAATGTATATATGTACCTCCACGTACCAATATTTTGGTTTAGGTGAATAAATTGAACATAAACTTGCCTATATGTGAAGAAATTAAAGAATCAAAATTAATTAAATGTGGTTAAAATTCCTGTGGGGCAAGAAATGTAAACATTCCCATCATGCCAAGCTGACCAATCGTAAAGCTTGTCACAATACCGCTTTGGTAACGTTCCGAACTTTTCAAAGCATCGTGCGCTCTCACGGGTCCTCAATTTGGACTATAAATTAGGCAATTACGCATGATCAGTTCATCAGAACAGTACTACTGACTGAACTTATAACATGTCTGGACGTGGCAAAGGAGGAAAAGGTCTTGGAAAAGGAGGCGCTAAGCGACACAGAAAAGTCTTGAGAGACAACATCCAGGGTATCACCAAGCCAGCCATACGCCGTCTTGCTCGCCGTGGTGGTGTCAAACGTATTTCCGGTCTCATCTACGAGGAAACTCGTGGAGTTCTTAAGGTTTTCTTGGAGAACGTGATCCGAGATGCTGTAACCTACACGGAGCATGCCAAGAGAAAGACCGTCACAGCTATGGACGTGGTCTACGCCTTGAAACGCCAAGGACGCACCCTGTACGGATTTGGAGGCTAAAGAATTCAGTTTGACAGTCAAGACAGAAGTTTAAAACAAACACAAACGGCCGTTATCACGGCCACCCAAATTTTTCGAAAAGATGCCTCTAAAACATCGTTAAGACAGACATTTACTTACTGAGTACTTGTTATACAGATATTCACTGTACAAAGTTGAATACAGAATGGTTGTAAGTGGTAAAATAAATACACAACAATAACAGAGTAAGACCCTTTATGTCGTAATATTTCCTCAAAACTATATACAGAGCAACAAATATGTATTGAATTTAGGTTTGGACAAGAAATATTGAATAAACACACACAAACAGTATATATTATTTAATTTTTTTTTATTATTATAATCATATATTAAAATAATAATGCTGCTGTCTTGAGTATTATTTTGAGGGATCGATCTACCGACAATGACAGGTACCAACTGGCGCTGAGTGACATGCTTTTTTTTCTTGTTTAACAATTATGACTAATGTTAGACAATTAATTGTCAATGTATAATTATCGCATTTTGGTCATTGCACTTTTATTGATGTATAATTACTGATTGAAAATTCCAATATGTCAATGTCAAAGAAAGGGGAGGGGGGGGGTCTTGAATTTATTTATCTGTTTCATTGATATTAGCTGAATTGAGATACTTTATTATCAATTATATAATGTACGCTGATAATTAATTCAGTATACAGAGGACAAATGAACCAGGATTTTGTGTACATCAGATGGACCTCGCATGCTTGTATTTTATTTATATTTGAAGATACAGTTATTTCAGATATATGCTTGGTTGTACATTCAAGTTATTTGTGAATAAAATTTGGCTCTCATTCATATAATAATACCTACTTGTATTTCTTTATTTATCCTACTTCTGTTATTATAATCAGTTGTAAACAATGTGGGATTTTTATACGTTTGCCACTTTTACGAGCACATGCATTCACATTGTAACACTCGTACATATTATTTGTGTCTCAATAACGCATGTAATATGAAGGTATCTTTTCTAAAAAATTAGTTGGCCCTTAAAAGGGCCGTTTGGTGTGTGTACTTGCAAAATGAGATTATTTGCTGCTGGTGTACTTGGTGACGGCTTTGGTGCCCTCAGATACGGCGTGCTTGGCCAGTTCACCGGGCAGAAGGAGACGGACAGCAGTCTGGACCTCTCTGCTTGTGATTGTAGATCGCTTGTTGTAGTGGGCCAAACGAGAGGCTTCGGCAGCGATTCTCTCAAAGATATCGTTGACGAAGGAGTTCATTATGCTCATGGCCTTGCTGGAAACACCAGTGTCAGGGTGCACCTGCTTTAGGACTTTGTAGATGTAAATGGCATAAGATTCCCTCCTCCTCTTCCTCCTTTTCTTGTCTGTGCTCCTCGGTGTCTTGGCCTTGGTGACTGCTTTCTTGGCGCCTTTGGATCCGACTTTGGGTGGCATGATCTCAAGTTGACAGGTCAAACTGAAGAGATGAATAAAGTGAAATGGTAAAATTTACTATTTATATGCGAGTAGGAGGAGAAGCTTGTTACGGACCTCCGAGAAAACATTACTTGTTCGGATTTCACCTAAAGGCACAACAGAGCGACGCGTTAATTGGCTGCACCGTTGGATCCGCTTGGTTGTTTAAATTGGTGCGTGCGGGCGTCGCTGGATTATTCGTTGACTGTACACGAAAGAACATAACCGTTAAGAATGTCTGGACGTGGCAAAGGAGGCAAAGTGAAGGGGAAGGCCAAGAGCCGTTCTTCCCGCGCCGGACTGCAGTTCCCCGTGGGTCGTATTCACCGTCTGCTGAGAAAGGGCAACTACGCCGAGAGAGTGGGAGCAGGCGCTCCCGTGTACTTGGCTGCCGTTCTTGAGTACTTGGCCGCAGAAGTCTTGGAGTTGGCAGGCAACGCTGCCCGCGACAACAAAAAGACCAGAATCATTCCCCGTCATCTGCAGCTGGCCATCCGCAACGACGAAGAATTGAACAAACTCCTGTCCGGCGTGACCATCGCGCAGGGTGGTGTCCTGCCCAACATCCAAGCGGTGCTCCTTCCCAAAAAGACACAGAAAGCCGCCAAGTAAAAAGATCCTATAGTTGTGTTGTGTGCAGCACAAAACCAAACGGCCGTTTTCACGGCCACATAAGCTTTTCGAAAAGATACCTACATTACAAACGAGTTGAAACGTAAACAATTATTATAGCTAGAAAATAATAGAAACACACGAATTCAATAATTTTCAACACAGAACAGAGATCAAACATCAAAGAAAGTGTTATATATTTAATGATAAATAAATGTATTAAGTCAATAACAAAAGCAATAAATTTAAAAATTGACTCGCATGTATATTCGTATATGTACGTTTTTTCTTTCTCGTTATAGGCAGTTGAATCCAAACCTTATAGGCCTGCGTACAAATGTTGAATTCTCACTTATTACTTGAATGCTCACTCAACAAAGAGATAAGAAAAGAAAAAAAAAACCCATTTCATTGACCAATTAAGACTAGAAACTGCGGAAATCATCTAACATGGCGATCTAACTTTCAATTTTTTCCTTTAATACAAATATTTTTAAATATGATCATTATTTTATTAACATATTCAAAAGATCTGTAACTCCAGTTAAATCCTTAATGTTTCTTCTTCTTTTTTTTTTC
The DNA here is from genome assembly GCF_033153115.1 of Saccostrea echinata. Taxonomy (NCBI): domain Eukaryota; kingdom Metazoa; phylum Mollusca; class Bivalvia; order Ostreida; family Ostreidae; genus Saccostrea; species Saccostrea echinata. Next base: position 9,320 of record NW_026889945.1, read on the forward strand.
CCCCTCGCTATTGTTTTATATGATGATTATTTAGACAAAATTCCTAATTGATAAAATAGATAAAAGTGATGAATATAAGAATCTCATAAGAATAAGAAGATGTGGTTTATATTATGTCTTGAATGTTCTTATTCAAAAAAGTGTGCTTCCCATAATAAGAGTGAATAAAAGCAACTCGATGCCAGTTTCCGGATACTTACAGTACTAACACAATTAAACACTGGTAGTAAATTTTCTTTCGAATAGACTACCGATGCGAATGACTAAACGACATTTTTTTTAACACTTTACATTTATTGCGATGTCCATCACTGCGCCGTGCAGCACATCTGCATCGTCACGTGACATATAGATGCAGGGAATCATGATCTGCACGTGGAAAGTGTGCAACCAATTTGATGCTTGTATCAATGTATTGTATTGTCTTGTATTATATACTGGTTGTCTTGTTCAACTTGAAAGATATAGATTTTAAATACATTGGCTTTTGACCACATTCTGTTTATTTACATGTACTCAATTATTTGTGTGTGTAAATTACAAGAAACAAATTAATATCAATGAATAAGCTACTCCCATGATTCGCCTTGTTCGTCTCTCTCTGTCTCTCTCTTATGTATAACTACTAATTAAGTGAGTGTTCTACAATTATTAAATACACGCCCTTTTTATGTGATTTTTTTTTTTTTCATGTAATTTACAAGGATGTCAGTTATGTATATTCTTATGATATAATTATACTGAGAAATTCAGACGTTGTACCACCGAATGTGGTACGTTACGTACGGTCTGGATCTTCCCGGTGTCCTCGGTGTTATAATTATAAAGTAGGTGTCATGTATTTAAATATTCGAAAAGAAATTATATGTTGTCCCTTTAAGGGGGTGAACATCCACTGATCTAGAAAGTATATTAGATATATATTTGAACATTCAACAATTTGTGAGATTCCGTGATTTCTCTTCATATGACCCTTTTGTTTGTTTGTTTGTTTGTTTTTTTTTTTGTTGTTTTGTTTTTGTTTTGTTTTTTTTCTCTCCATTTCATATGAAATGCAAGGCACACATCACTATCCATTGTGCGCGTGTTTGTGCCGAATGTTTGCATTTTCATTCGGATTTTAAGTAACATATAAGACAATTGAAAGAAATGTACATGTATGTTTTATCGCATAGCAATGTAGTAAGTACTTCAATCCCTTACTCGTGTTCTATTCCTCTTGTTTTCGTGTTTTAATCAAAATTAGTCGCTTCTGGGCTCCAGGGACAGCGCATTTTCAGAATCAACAGACAATTCCTCCTTTAAAATGACAGATTAAGAACCTTAAACGGAAACAGTTATGTAGGAAAATATTTCAAGAAAACGCACAGTGACATATTTGAGAAAATTAAGTAAAATTGGGAGGACAATATCGGAAAAATTACAGGTATTGAAACACAAAGTTGGACGAGTTCAATCCTCTACGCTGTCGACAATTGGGGAGTTTTCACGGAGGTCCGCGCTCGCCGCCACTCAAATAAGGCCATCGGCGGAGGTGATTTCATTCATTTCCTTATCGTCGATAACGTCGTTCACATCAGTTGTAGAAAACAGGACAAAAAAATTATGGCAGACGCCGCACCAGCAAAATCCCCCGCCAAGAAGAAGGTTTCCAAACCCAAGACGGTCCCCGCCCATCCCAAGTACATCGAGATGATCAGCGCTGCTGTGGCTGCCCTGAAGGAGCGCGGAGGTTCCTCGAGACAAGCTATTCTCAAGTACATCATGGGCAACTACAAAGTCGGTAATGACGCCTCTAGTGTCAACACCCATCTGAAGATGGCCCTCAAGAACGGAGTCAAGAAGGGAGTTCTCAAACAGGCCAAGGGTACAGGTGCCAGTGGTTCCTTCAAGCTGGGAGAGAAGCCCAAGACGGAGAAGAAACCCAAGACCAAAAAAGTCACCAAACCTAAGGCTGCCAAGCCCAAGAAAACGACCAAACCCAAGAAGACAACCGGGGAGAAAAAGCCAACAGAAAAGAAAAAGGCTGTTAAGAAACCTGCAGCACCCAAGAAGGCCGAGTCTCCCAAGAAGAAAGCAGCTACTAAGTCTCCCAAGAAAGCCAAGGCAGCTCCAAAGCCTACGAAAACCAAAGCGCCCAAGAAAGCCACAGCCAAGAAGTCAAAAACCCCAAAGAAAGCCACCAAGGCGTAGGCTGCCAATTGTCTTAAACCAATTACAAAAGCCCTTTTCAGGGCTACCAACATTTTTAGAAAAGATGCCTCTATTACATACATGTACTAATGGAAACACAAAATGAATAAACAAGAAGTACACTTACCTATTACACATAGTTTATTTGTCTTCGACTGGAAGCAAATTACAAAGTCATGATAATATTAACATGCTGTTTCTGAGAAGAAGAAGAAACAAAAGTCAGTTTTTATTTTGTTTACATACCCTCCCTCAAGTAAATAAAATTTTACTTTTTCCACATCACAACGCCTACGCAAACTATATGGCCATTATTATTAGTGTTATCATTCTAGTATTTTTTTTTCTTTTCTTTTTTTTGAAGTTTTATTATTATTATTAATTTTCTTTATTTTATTTAATTTTATTTATTAATTTATTTTATTTATTTATTTATTATTATTATTATTATTGTTAATATTTTTTTTTCTTTTTTTTCCCCCCCACTTTATTTGGAATCAAATGTGGAACGAATGGAATAAAAGTTCATGCGTACCTATTGAAAGACAGATACATACATTCTTATTCGTTTCATTTATTTATTCTTTTCATTTATTCATTCATTCATTTATTTAATTATTCATTCATTTAATTAATTATTCATTTATTTGTATTATTTGTTTTGTTCTTGTTTTTGCAACAGGGTAATTCCTGTTCATCCTATATGCACCATTCTGATTATCTGCAAGTATCATGATACTTAGTAATATTACTGGGCTTGTTCAGATAATGGTAGGAGGAAATAATGACAAGAAATATATAATATATATTTTTCGAAAATGCATTTTGCTTCAATAACGAATTGAAAATATATGTATATATATATAATAAATAATTCTATTTTCTATTCAATTGACGTTACATTCATCCCCATTATTCACCATATATATATTTAAAAAAAAAATATTTGACTATATGTATCTGCAGTGAAATCATGTGTCAAAAACCGACTTGATTTTCTTTTTCTTTTGGGGCAATTCTGTGGATTGAAACTACCTACAGACGTAGCCAATGGTCATCTCGTTCACCTGACTAATCGTAGCGAGTGTTACTGCGGGCACCAGCCAATCGACTAAGCCGACTGGTAGACCGCAGCGATTTTCAACTTGAGCTTACAAAGATATATAAGTTCACGGCGCAACACTGCCACTTCATTCATTCGAGTTTGAATAATCTGAGGAGATAGCATGGCACGTACCAAGCAGACGGCACGAAAATCTACAGGAGGCAAGGCCCCCAGAAAACAGCTCGCTACCAAAGCTGCTCGTAAAAGCGCACCAGCCACGGGTGGCGTTAAAAAACCGCATAGATACAGGCCAGGAACTGTCGCCCTCCGTGAAATTCGGAGATACCAGAAGAGCACTGAGCTTCTCATCAGGAAGCTGCCATTCCAGCGCTTGGTCCGGGAAATCGCTCAGGATTTTAAGACCGACTTGCGTTTCCAGAGTTCAGCTGTCATGGCTTTACAGGAAGCAAGCGAAGCTTACCTTGTTGGTCTCTTTGAGGACACCAACCTGTGCGCCATTCACGCCAAGAGAGTAACCATCATGCCCAAAGACATCCAGCTGGCCAGACGTATTCGTGGAGAGCGTGCTTAATTTTAAGCTGTATTTCAAGTCCTAAAGCAAACGGCCGTTTTCACGGCCACCTACATTCTTCGAAAAGATGCCTTCTGTTCAGACGTTGAAACATCTCTGAAAATAATGTTGAATTATTTGGCCGAAATTAATAAATTTTATCAAATTCAGCGAACAATGCCCCCAAATTGGAAAAAAAAAAAAAAAAAAAAAAAAAAAAAAATGTTGAGACACAATACATCCTTCAGTGAATATATCTGTGCCTTGCATATATATAATTACATAAATTATGAAAGAGCACAATGCTAGACAATTTCATAGTACTATTGTCATCATCAATTTGTTGTAGAAGTTGTCTACACATCTTGAAACTATATTTTGTACAAGTCCATCAACCTGCCCCTCTAGAATACATTCAAGAATTTTGCGAAATAAATTAGAAAATAGCACAATTATTTAAATAGAATATGATGGAATGTGTCGAAGCAAAAAATAATAACAGTATTACAACTTTATCTCATTAGTTCTACAGCTATGCACATATGCGAGTACATGCATTTCAGAACTGCAATTCCGTATTTCATTTATATTCAAAGTATGATTTTTATTGATTTCTAAACAACGTCAAATATAACGATATTCGTTCTAACGTGGCGTGTAATAAAATGAAAAAGGCTCATTTATAAAGCCGGTTTGGTCACTGCTTAAAGTTGCCTTTGAAAATTAACTGAGAAAAGAGGAAATCAAATAAATGATCACATCTATAACTAGATATCATAAATGAATGAGAATCAAAAGTTTCATTCAGCTTCTACATTTTGTATTATTTCGGTGTTATCTGTCACACCCCTTTCCTTTGAATAACTTAATCCCCACCCACCCACCCACGTTTTAATTATCATTCGGCAACAACGGTATTTATTTTGTTAAACTCAAAGCAAAAAATACTGAAATAAAAAAAATAACAACAACAAAACAAAAAATTGTGTATGTTTATCCTAAAAAATTATGATGCTGTCTGTCCTGCTTGATATAATTCCCCTCTCTCTCTTTATCATTTTTATTCATTTTCTGTCATGTTTTTTTTTTTTTTTTTTTTTGTTGTTGTTTTGTATACCAGTTTGTATAAAATGTATATATGTACCTCCACGTACCAATATTTTGGTTTAGGTGAATAAATTGAACATAAACTTGCCTATATGTGAAGAAATTAAAGAATCAAAATTAATTAAATGTGGTTAAAATTCCTGTGGGGCAAGAAATGTAAACATTCCCATCATGCCAAGCTGACCAATCGTAAAGCTTGTCACAATACCGCTTTGGTAACGTTCCGAACTTTTCAAAGCATCGTGCGCTCTCACGGGTCCTCAATTTGGACTATAAATTAGGCAATTACGCATGATCAGTTCATCAGAACAGTACTACTGACTGAACTTATAACATGTCTGGACGTGGCAAAGGAGGAAAAGGTCTTGGAAAAGGAGGCGCTAAGCGACACAGAAAAGTCTTGAGAGACAACATCCAGGGTATCACCAAGCCAGCCATACGCCGTCTTGCTCGCCGTGGTGGTGTCAAACGTATTTCCGGTCTCATCTACGAGGAAACTCGTGGAGTTCTTAAGGTTTTCTTGGAGAACGTGATCCGAGATGCTGTAACCTACACGGAGCATGCCAAGAGAAAGACCGTCACAGCTATGGACGTGGTCTACGCCTTGAAACGCCAAGGACGCACCCTGTACGGATTTGGAGGCTAAAGAATTCAGTTTGACAGTCAAGACAGAAGTTTAAAACAAACACAAACGGCCGTTATCACGGCCACCCAAATTTTTCGAAAAGATGCCTCTAAAACATCGTTAAGACAGACATTTACTTACTGAGTACTTGTTATACAGATATTCACTGTACAAAGTTGAATACAGAATGGTTGTAAGTGGTAAAATAAATACACAACAATAACAGAGTAAGACCCTTTATGTCGTAATATTTCCTCAAAACTATATACAGAGCAACAAATATGTATTGAATTTAGGTTTGGACAAGAAATATTGAATAAACACACACAAACAGTATATATTATTTAATTTTTTTTTATTATTATAATCATATATTAAAATAATAATGCTGCTGTCTTGAGTATTATTTTGAGGGATCGATCTACCGACAATGACAGGTACCAACTGGCGCTGAGTGACATGCTTTTTTTTCTTGTTTAACAATTATGACTAATGTTAGACAATTAATTGTCAATGTATAATTATCGCATTTTGGTCATTGCACTTTTATTGATGTATAATTACTGATTGAAAATTCCAATATGTCAATGTCAAAGAAAGGGGAGGGGGGGGGGTCTTGAATTTATTTATCTGTTTCATTGATATTAGCTGAATTGAGATACTTTATTATCAATTATATAATGTACGCTGATAATTAATTCAGTATACAGAGGACAAATGAACCAGGATTTTGTGTACATCAGATGGACCTCGCATGCTTGTATTTTATTTATATTTGAAGATACAGTTATTTCAGATATATGCTTGGTTGTACATTCAAGTTATTTGTGAATAAAATTTGGCTCTCATTCATATAATAATACCTACTTGTATTTCTTTATTTATCCTACTTCTGTTATTATAATCAGTTGTAAACAATGTGGGATTTTTATACGTTTGCCACTTTTACGAGCACATGCATTCACATTGTAACACTCGTACATATTATTTGTGTCTCAATAACGCATGTAATATGAAGGTATCTTTTCTAAAAAATTAGTTGGCCCTTAAAAGGGCCGTTTGGTGTGTGTACTTGCAAAATGAGATTATTTGCTGCTGGTGTACTTGGTGACGGCTTTGGTGTCCTCAGATACGGCGTGCTTGGCCAGTTCACCGGGCAGAAGGAGACGGACAGCAGTCTGGACCTCTCTGCTTGTGATTGTAGATCGCTTGTTGTAGTGGGCCAAACGAGAGGCTTCGGCAGCGATTCTCTCAAAGATATCGTTGACGAAGGAGTTCATTATGCTCATGGCCTTGCTGGAAACACCAGTGTCAGGGTGCACCTGCTTTAGGACTTTGTAGATGTAAATGGCATAAGATTCCCTCCTCCTCTTCCTCCTTTTCTTGTCTGTGCTCCTCGGTGTCTTGGCCTTGGTGACTGCTTTCTTGGCGCCTTTGGATCCGACTTTGGGTGGCATGATCTCAAGTTGACAGGTCAAACTGAAGAGATGAATAAAGTGAAATGGTAAAATTTACTATTTATATGCGAGTAGGAGGAGAAGCTTGTTACGGACCTCCGAGAAAACATTACTTGTTCGGATTTCACCTAAAGGCACAACAGAGCGACGCGTTAATTGGCTGCACCGTTGGATCCGCTTGGTTGTTTAAATTGGTGCGTGCGGGCGTCGCTGGATTATTCGTTGACTGTACACGAAAGAACATAACCGTTAAGAATGTCTGGACGTGGCAAAGGAGGCAAAGTGAAGGGGAAGGCCAAGAGCCGTTCTTCCCGCGCCGGACTGCAGTTCCCCGTGGGTCGTATTCACCGTCTGCTGAGAAAGGGCAACTACGCCGAGAGAGTGGGAGCAGGCGCTCCCGTGTACTTGGCTGCCGTTCTTGAGTACTTGGCCGCAGAAGTCTTGGAGTTGGCAGGCAACGCTGCCCGCGACAACAAAAAGACCAGAATCATTCCCCGTCATCTGCAGCTGGCCATCCGCAACGACGAAGAATTGAACAAACTCCTGTCCGGCGTGACCATCGCGCAGGGTGGTGTCCTGCCCAACATCCAAGCGGTGCTCCTTCCCAAAAAGACACAGAAAGCCGCCAAGTAAAAAGATCCTATAGTTGTGTTGTGTGCAGCACAAAACCAAACGGCCGTTTTCACGGCCACATAAGCTTTTCGAAAAGATACCTACATTACAAACGAGTTGAAACGTAAACAATTATTATAGCTAGAAAATAATAGAAACACACGAATTCAATAATTTTCAACACAGAACAGAGATCAAACATCAAAGAAAGTGTTATATATTTAATGATAAATAAATGTATTAAGTCAATAACAAAAGCAATAAATTTAAAAATTGACTCGCATGTATATTCGTATATGTACGTTTTTTCTTTCTCGTTATAGGCAGTTGAATCCAAACCTTATAGGCCTGCGTACAAATGTTGAATTCTCACTTATTACTTGAATGCTCACTCAACAAAGAGATAAGAAAAGAAAAAAAAAACCCATTTCATTGACCAATTAAGACTAGAAACTGCGGAAATCATCTAACATGGCGATCTAACTTTCAATTTTTTCCTTTAATACAAATATTTTTAAATATGATCATTATTTTATTAACATATTCAAAAGATCTGTAACTCCAGTTAAATCCTTAATGTTTCTTCTTCTTTTTTTTTTCCCCCTCGCTATTGTTTTATATGATGATTATTTAGACAAAATTCCTAATTGATAAAATAGATAAAAGTGATGAATATAAGAATCTCATAAGAATAAGAAGATGTGGTTTATATTATGTCTTGAATGTTCTTATTCAAAAAAGTGTGCTTCCCATAATAAGAGTGAATAAAAGCAACTCGATGCCAGTTTCCGGATACTTACAGTACTAACACAATTAAACACTGGTAGTAAATTTTCTTTCGAATAGACTACCGATGCGAATGACTAAACGACATTTTTTTTAACACTTTACATTTATTGCGATGTCCATCACTGCGCCGTGCAGCACATCTGCATCGTCACGTGACATATAGATGCAGGGAATCATGATCTGCACGTGGAAAGTGTGCAACCAATTTGATGCTTGTATCAATGTATTGTATTGTCTTGTATTATATACTGGTTGTCTTGTTCAACTTGAAAGATATAGATTTTAAATACATTGGCTTTTGACCACATTCTGTTTATTTACATGTACTCAATTATTTGTGTGTGTAAATTACAAGAAACAAATTAATATCAATGAATAAGCTACTCCCATGATTCGCCTTGTTCGTCTCTCTCTGTCTCTCTCTTATGTATAACTACTAATTAAGTGAGTGTTCTACAATTATTAAATACACGCCCTTTTTATGTGATTTTTTTTTTTTTTCATGTAATTTACAAGGATGTCAGTTATGTATATTCTTATGATATAATTATACTGAGAAATTCAGACGTTGTACCACCGAATGTGGTACGTTACGTACGGTCTGGATCTTCCCGGTGTCCTCGGTGTTATAATTATAAAGTAGGTGTCATGTATTTAAATATTCGAAAAGAAATTATATGTTGTCCCTTTAAGGGGGTGAACATCCACTGATCTAGAAAGTATATTAGATATATATTTGAACATTCAACAATTTGTGAGATTCCGTGATTTCTCTTCATATGACCCTTTTGTTTGTTTGTTTGTTTGTTTTTTTTTTTGTTGTTTTGTTTTTGTTTTGTTTTTTTTCTCTCCATTTCATATGAAATGCAAGGCACACATCACTATCCATTGTGCGCGTGTTTGTGCCGAATGTTTGCATTTTCATTCGGATTTTAAGTAACATATAAGACAATTGAAAGAAATGTACATGTATGTTTTATCGCATAGCAATGTAGTAAGTACTTCAATCCCTTACTCGTGTTCTATTCCTCTTGTTTTCGTGTTTTAATCAAAATTAGTCGCTTCTGGGCTCCAGGGAACAGCGCATTTTCAGAATCAACAGACAATTCCTCCTTTAAAATGACAGATTAAGAACCTTAAACGGAAACAGTTATGTAGGAAAATATTTCAAGAAAACGCACAGTGACATATTTGAGAAAATTAAGTAAAATTGGGAGGACAATATCGGAAAAATTACAGGTATTGAAACACAAAGTTGGACGAGTTCAATCCTCTACGCTGTCGACAATTGGGGAGTTTTCACGGAGGTCCGCGCTCGCCGCCACTCAAATAAGGCCATCGGCGGAGGTGATTTCATTCATTTCCTTATCGTCGATAACGTCGTTCACATCAGTTGTAGAAAACAGGACAAAAAAATTATGGCAGACGCCGCACCAGCAAAATCCCCCGCCAAGAAGAAGGTTTCCAAACCCAAGACGGTCCCCGCCCATCCCAAGTACATCGAGATGATCAGCGCTGCTGTGGCTGCCCTGAAGGAGCGCGGAGGTTCCTCGAGACAAGCTATTCTCAAGTACATCATGGGCAACTACAAAGTCGGTAATGACGCCTCTAGTGTCAACACCCATCTGAAGATGGCCCTCAAGAACGGAGTCAAGAAGGGAGTTCTCAAACAGGCCAAGGGTACAGGTGCCAGTGGTTCCTTCAAGCTGGGAGAGAAGCCCAAGACGGAGAAGAAACCCAAGACCAAAAAAGTCACCAAACCTAAGGCTGCCAAGCCCAAGAAAACGACCAAACCCAAGAAGACAACCGGGGAGAAAAAGCCAACAGAAAAGAAAAAGGCTGTTAAGAAACCTGCAGCACCCAAGAAGGCCGAGTCTCCCAAGAAGAAAGCAGCTACTAAGTCTCCCAAGAAAGCCAAGGCAGCTCCAAAGCCTACGAAAACCAAAGCGCCCAAGAAAGCCACAGCCAAGAAGTCAAAAACCCCAAAGAAAGCCACCAAGGCGTAGGCTGCCAATTGTCTTAAACCAATTACAAAAGCCCTTTTCAGGGCTACCAACATTTTTAGAAAAGATGCCTCTATTACATACATGTACTAATGGAAACACAAAATGAATAAACAAGAAGTACACTTACCTATTACACATAGTTTATTTGTCTTCGACTGGAAGCAAATTACAAAGTCATGATAATATTAACATGCTGTTTCTGAGAAGAAGAAGAAACAAAAGTCAGTTTTTATTTTGTTTACATACCCTCCCTCAAGTAAATAAAATTTTACTTTTTCCACATCACAACGCCTACGCAAACTATATGGCCATTATTATTAGTGTTATCATTCTAGTATTTTTTTTTCTTTTCTTTTTTTTGAAGTTTTATTATTATTATTAATTTTCTTTATTTTATTTAATTTTATTTATTAATTTATTTTATTTATTTATTTATTATTATTATTATTATTGTTAATATTTTTTTTTCTTTTTTTTCCCCCCCCACTTTATTTGGAATCAAATGTGGAACGAATGGAATAAAAGTTCATGCGTACCTATTGAAAGACAGATACATACATTCTTATTCGTTTCATTTATTTATTCTTTTCATTTATTCATTCATTCATTTATTTAATTATTCATTCATTTAATTAATTATTCATTTATTTGTATTATTTGTTTTGTTCTTGTTTTTGCAACAGGGTAATTCCTGTTCATCCTATATGCACCATTCTGATTATCTGCAAGTATCATGATACTTAGTAATATTACTGGGCTTGTTCAGATAATGGTAGGAGGAAATAATGACAAGAAATATATAATATATATTTTTCGAAAATGCATTTTGCTTCAATAACGAATTGAAAATATATGTATATATATATAATAAATAATTCTATTTTCTATTCAATTGACGTTACATTCATCCCCATTATTCACCATATATATATTTAAAAAAAAAATATTTGACTATATGTATCTGCAGTGAAATCATGTGTCAAAAACCGACTTGATTTTCTTTTTCTTTTGGGGCAATTCTGTGGATTGAAACTACCTACAGACGTAGCCAATGGTCATCTCGTTCACCTGACTAATCGTAGCGAGTGTTACTGCGGGCACCAGCCAATCGACTAAGCCGACTGGTAGACCGCAGCGATTTTCAACTTGAGCTTACAAAGATATATAAGTTCACGGCGCAACACTGCCACTTCATTCATTCGAGTTTGAATAATCTGAGGAGATAGCATGGCACGTACCAAGCAGACGGCACGAAAATCTACAGGAGGCAAGGCCCCCAGAAAACAGCTCGCTACCAAAGCTGCTCGTAAAAGCGCACCAGCCACGGGTGGCGTTAAGAAACCGCATAGATACAGGCCAGGAACTGTCGCCCTCCGTGAAATTCGGAGATACCAGAAGAGCACTGAGCTTCTCATCAGGAAGCTGCCATTCCAGCGCTTGGTCCGGGAAATCGCTCAGGATTTTAAGACCGACTTGCGTTTCCAGAGTTCAGCTGTCATGGCTTTACAGGAAGCAAGCGAAGCTTACCTTGTTGGTCTCTTTGAGGACACCAACCTGTGCGCCATTCACGCCAAGAGAGTAACCATCATGCCCAAAGACATCCAGCTGGCCAGACGTATTCGTGGAGAGCGTGCTTAATTTTAAGCTGTATTTCAAGTCCTAAAGCAAACGGCCGTTTTCACGGCCACCTACATTCTTCGAAAAGATGCCTTCTGTTCAGACGTTGAAACATCTCTGAAAATAATGTTGAATTATTTGGCCGAAATTAATAAATTTTATCAAATTCAGCGAACAATGCCCCCAAATTGGAAAAAAAAAAAAAAAAAAAAAAAAAATGTTGAGACACAATACATCCTTCAGTGAATATATCTGTGCCTTGCATATATATAATTACATAAATTATGAAAGAGCACAATGCTAGACAATTTCATAGTACTATTGTCATCATCAATTTGTTGTAGAAGTTGTCTACACATCTTGAAACTATATTTTGTACAAGTCCATCAACCTGCCCCTCTAGAATACATTCAAGAATTTTGCGAAATAAATTAGAAAATAGCACAATTATTTAAATAGAATATGATGGAATGTGTCGAAGCAAAAAATAATAACAGTATTACAACTTTATCTCATTAGTTCTACAGCTATGCACATATGCGAGTACATGCATTTCAGAACTGCAATTCCGTATTTCATTTATATTCAAAGTATGATTTTTATTGATTTCTAAACAACGTCAAATATAACGATATTCGTTCTAACGTGGCGTGTAATAAAATGAAAAAGGCTCATTTATAAAGCCGGTTTGGTCACTGCTTAAAGTTGCCTTTGAAAATTAACTGAGAAAAGAGGAAATCAAATAAATGATCACATCTATAACTAGATATCATAAATGAATGAGAATCAAAAGTTTCATTCAGCTTCTACATTTTGTATTATTTCGGTGTTATCTGTCACACCCCTTTCCTTTGAATAACTTAATCCCCACCCACCCACCCACGTTTTAATTATCATTCGGCAACAACGGTATTTATTTTGTTAAACTCAAAGCAAAAAATACTGAAATAAAAAAAATAACAACAACAAAACAAAAAATTGTGTATGTTTATCCTAAAAAATTATGATGCTGTCTGTCCTGCTTGATATAATTCCCCTCTCTCTCTTTATCATTTTTATTCATTTTCTGTCATGTTTTTTTTTTTTTTTTTTTTTGTTGTTGTTTTGTATACCAGTTTGTATAAAATGTATATATGTACCTCCACGTACCAATATTTTGGTTTAGGTGAATAAATTGAACATAAACTTGCCTATATGTGAAGAAATTAAAGAATCAAAATTAATTAAATGTGGTTAAAATTCCTGTGGGGCAAGAAATGTAAACATTCCCATCATGCCAAGCTGACCAATCGTAAAGCTTGTCACAATACCGCTTTGGTAACGTTCCGAACTTTTCAAAGCATCGTGCGCTCTCACGGGTCCTCAATTTGGACTATAAATTAGGCAATTACGCATGATCAGTTCATCAGAACAGTACTACTGACTGAACTTATAACATGTCTGGACGTGGCAAAGGAGGAAAAGGTCTTGGAAAAGGAGGCGCTAAGCGACACAGAAAAGTCTTGAGAGACAACATCCAGGGTATCACCAAGCCAGCCATACGCCGTCTTGCTCGCCGTGGTGGTGTCAAACGTATTTCCGGTCTCATCTACGAGGAAACTCGTGGAGTTCTTAAGGTTTTCTTGGAGAACGTGATCCGAGATGCTGTAACCTACACGGAGCATGCCAAGAGAAAGACCGTCACAGCTATGGACGTGGTCTACGCCTTGAAACGCCAAGGACGCACCCTGTACGGATTTGGAGGCTAAAGAATTCAGTTTGACAGTCAAGACAGAAGTTTAAAACAAACACAAACGGCCGTTATCACGGCCACCCAAATTTTTCGAAAAGATGCCTCTAAAACATCGTTAAGACAGACATTTACTTACTGAGTACTTGTTATACAGATATTCACTGTACAAAGTTGAATACAGAATGGTTGTAAGTGGTAAAATAAATACACAACAATAACAGAGTAAGACCCTTTATGTCGTAATATTTCCTCAAAACTATATACAGAGCAACAAATATGTATTGAATTTAGGTTTGGACAAGAAATATTGAATAAACACACACAAACAGTATATATTATTTAATTTTTTTTTATTATTATAATCATATATTAAAATAATAATGCTGCTGTCTTGAGTATTATTTTGAGGGATCGATCTACCGACAATGACAGGTACCAACTGGCGCTGAGTGACATGCTTTTTTTTCTTGTTTAACAATTATGACTAATGTTAGACAATTAATTGTCAATGTATAATTATCGCATTTTGGTCATTGCACTTTTATTGATGTATAATTACTGATTGAAAATTCCAATATGTCAATGTCAAAGAAAGGGGAGGGGGGGGGGTCTTGAATTTATTTATCTGTTTCATTGATATTAGCTGAATTGAGATACTTTATTATCAATTATATAATGTACGCTGATAATTAATTCAGTATACAGAGGACAAATGAACCAGGATTTTGTGTACATCAGATGGACCTCGCATGCTTGTATTTTATTTATATTTGAAGATACAGTTATTTCAGATATATGCTTGGTTGTACATTCAAGTTATTTGTGAATAAAATTTGGCTCTCATTCATATAATAATACCTACTTGTATTTCTTTATTTATCCTACTTCTGTTATTATAATCAGTTGTAAACAATGTGGGATTTTTATACGTTTGCCACTTTTACGAGCACATGCATTCACATTGTAACACTCGTACATATTATTTGTGTCTCAATAACGCATGTAATATGAAGGTATCTTTTCTAAAAAATTAGTTGGCCCTTAAAAGGGCCGTTTGGTGTGTGTACTTGCAAAATGAGATTATTTGCTGCTGGTGTACTTGGTGACGGCTTTGGTGCCCTCAGATACGGCGTGCTTGGCCAGTTCACCGGGCAGAAGGAGACGGACAGCAGTCTGGACCTCTCTGCTTGTGATTGTAGATCGCTTGTTGTAGTGGGCCAAACGAGAGGCTTCGGCAGCGATTCTCTCAAAGATATCGTTGACGAAGGAGTTCATTATGCTCATGGCCTTGCTGGAAACACCAGTGTCAGGGTGCACCTGCTTTAGGACTTTGTAGATGTAAATGGCATAAGATTCCCTCCTCCTCTTCCTCCTTTTCTTGTCTGTGCTCCTCGGTGTCTTGGCCTTGGTGACTGCTTTCTTGGCGCCTTTGGATCCGACTTTGGGTGGCATGATCTCAAGTTGACAGGTCAAACTGAAGAGATGAATAAAGTGAAATGGTAAAATTTACTATTTATATGCGAGTAGGAGGAGAAGCTTGTTACGGACCTCCGAGAAAACATTACTTGTTCGGATTTCACCTAAAGGCACAACAGAGCGACGCGTTAATTGGCTGCACCGTTGGATCCGCTTGGTTGTTTAAATTGGTGCGTGCGGGCGTCGCTGGATTATTCGTTGACTGTACACGAAAGAACATAACCGTTAAGAATGTCTGGACGTGGCAAAGGAGGCAAAGTGAAGGGGAAGGCCAAGAGCCGTTCTTCCCGCGCCGGACTGCAGTTCCCCGTGGGTCGTATTCACCGTCTGCTGAGAAAGGGCAACTACGCCGAGAGAGTGGGAGCAGGCGCTCCCGTGTACTTGGCTGCCGTTCTTGAGTACTTGGCCGCAGAAGTCTTGGAGTTGGCAGGCAACGCTGCCCGCGACAACAAAAAGACCAGAATCATTCCCCGTCATCTGCAGCTGGCCATCCGCAACGACGAAGAATTGAACAAACTCCTGTCCGGCGTGACCATCGCGCAGGGTGGTGTCCTGCCCAACATCCAAGCGGTGCTCCTTCCCAAAAAGACACAGAAAGCCGCCAAGTAAAAAGATCCTATAGTTGTGTTGTGTGCAGCACAAAACCAAACGGCCGTTTTCACGGCCACATAAGCTTTTCGAAAAGATACCTACATTACAAACGAGTTGAAACGTAAACAATTATTATAGCTAGAAAATAATAGAAACACACGAATTCAATAATTTTCAACACAGAACAGAGATCAAACATCAAAGAAAGTGTTATATATTTAATGATAAATAAATGTATTAAGTCAATAACAAAAGCAATAAATTTAAAAATTGACTCGCATGTATATTCGTATATGTACGTTTTTTCTTTCTCGTTATAGGCAGTTGAATCCAAACCTTATAGGCCTGCGTACAAATGTTGAATTCTCACTTATTACTTGAATGCTCACTCAACAAAGAGATAAGAAAAGAAAAAAAAAACCCATTTCATTGACCAATTAAGACTAGAAACTGCGGAAATCATCTAACATGGCGATCTAACTTTCAATTTTTTTCCTTTAATACAAATATTTTTAAATATGATCATTATTTTATTAACATATTCAAAAGATCTGTAACTCCAGTTAAATCCTTAATGTTTCTTCTTCTTTTTTTTTTTCCCCCTCGCTATTGTTTTATATGATGATTATTTAGACAAAATTCCTAATTGATAAAATAGATAAAAGTGATGAATATAAGAATCTCATAAGAATAAGAAGATGTGGTTTATATTATGTCTTGAATGTTCTTATTCAAAAAAGTGTGCTTCCCATAATAAGAGTGAATAAAAGCAACTCGATGCCAGTTTCCGGATACTTACAGTACTAACACAATTAAACACTGGTAGTAAATTTTCTTTCGAATAGACTACCGATGCGAATGACTAAACGACATTTTTTTTAACACTTTACATTTATTGCGATGTCCATCACTGCGCCGTGCAGCACATCTGCATCGTCACGTGACATATAGATGCAGGGAATCATGATCTGCACGTGGAAAGTGTGCAACCAATTTGATGCTTGTATCAATGTATTGTATTGTCTTGTATTATATACTGGTTGTCTTGTTCAACTTGAAAGATATAGATTTTAAATACATTGGCTTTTGACCACATTCTGTTTATTTACATGTACTCAATTATTTGTGTGTGTAAATTACAAGAAACAAATTAATATCAATGAATAAGCTACTCCCATGATTCGCCTTGTTCGTCTCTCTCTGTCTCTCTCTTATGTATAACTACTAATTAAGTGAGTGTTCTACAATTATTAAATACACGCCCTTTTTATGTGATTTTTTTTTTTTTTCATGTAATTTACAAGGATGTCAGTTATGTATATTCTTATGATATAATTATACTGAGAAATTCAGACGTTGTACCACCGAATGTGGTACGTTACGTACGGTCTGGATCTTCCCGGTGTCCTCGGTGTTATAATTATAAAGTAGGTGTCATGTATTTAAATATTCGAAAAGAAATTATATGTTGTCCCTTTAAGGGGGTGAACATCCACTGATCTAGAAAGTATATTAGATATATATTTGAACATTCAACAATTTGTGAGATTCCGTGATTTCTCTTCATATGA
>NW_026889946.1:0-16514 GCF_033153115.1 Saccostrea echinata
ATTAGCCATGAAATTCCAATTGAACATGCATAATTATCCTCTTTTCATTGAATTACTCAGGAATTTCAAAGGTGTTTGATGATTAATTCAAGATTACAGCTTTTTGTTTCACCAAATTTACATAAAAATTCAACATTTAAATTTAAAAATATAAATCTTAAACATTTTTATGGGTCTTAACACTTTTAAATGTGAATAAATGCAACAAAGAAACTAATATCAGGCCATCCTCCATGATTCTTGGAGGTGGGTGGGTGTACAAAAACTGCTGATAAAATTTATAGGAAGTGACAAAAGAAGAACAGGGCACTTTATTAGCTGAATTATGGTTATTCTGATATTTTGATTGTGTAAATATGTCAAATTTCTTCATCACTTTAATTTGTAATTTATTAATATTTCAGTACATTAATGTGCTTAACAAATCATGCTAAAATAAACATCCTGTCTGAGACTTAATTTAAAAGAGAGGGTCAACACCTACATAAAAGTGGTAAAATGACAAAAAACATTCTCCGGCAAACTGAAAAATCTTGAATGTCAGCTGCGAAAGCATGGAAAAAGTCTAGAGAACCATATCAGGCATACCATGGTGCTAAGTGCCATTCTGTACTATATGTGTGATGCATGGTTGGGACTCAGAATAAGTATTCACTCTCATGCCCTGACAGTATTTATGCAATTTTGGTCATAAGCTTCTTATTTTTGAAAAATTCTTAATAAATTTTATTTGTACATTACTTTCATAAGACAAATTTAACTCATTTCATTATTTCTATTCCTCCACTCCAGTAATAAATGAATCACTTAAGGTGAATAAAATGAAAGTAAACCCAGTCTCTGTAAAATTTAACACTTTTTAAAAACATGTTTTACTTCTTCACATTTTATCGCAGTTGTCGCTTTTGTTGAAAACTCATTCGCAAACCCAGAAATAGTCTTTTCTTGAAAAAATCAGCCTAAAGTGCTTTTACGACAAAGTCTGTAGACACTATAATTGACTGCGGTCAGGTGGTGCACAGAGTTTAAAGTCATCTAAAATAAAAAACCAACATTTTCTAACTTCTTTCTACATGTCAGAATTGCATAATCCTACTTTGAAAGTCATAATTTGGAGTTTTGAGGGTAAAACATGACATATTATTAGTATTTTACATAGAAATCTGTATAAATTAATGTCAACCCTGCTTCTAAATTTAAAAATATGTGCTTTCACACAGAAAGTTCATAAAATGACATATTTTGTTGAAATATGCCTTTATAAACTTAAAACTGCCTTTCATATGGGTGTAGATGATTTTACACAATCACCTTCAAGGTATCACACCGGTAATTGTTTTCACTATGTAATTCTATATAGAATAAAAAATCATTAAAAATCAGGTATTCGAATTCATGAAAAAATATTTAGCAGGAAGTGTTAAACGTTACCAGTCACATCAGCTGACACCAAAAAATAGGGTACCTACACGGCATTTTCTGATTTTTTTCCATCCGCAAACAGGAATACCCTCAAAACCACGTGTATTCAATGTGTTTATAAACATCCTGTGTGCACCCCAGGAAGTGGCCTCCTATGCCCCGAAAGAAATAGTTCCTGTCAAAAACCTTTAATATTTTACAAAGTACATAAAATATCCTAAGCACAGATACCAAAAATGTAAAAATAGAATAAGGGAAATTAAAAAATTTCTCACAATTAAAAAAATATTTCTTTATTATGTATGGAACTACAATTGACTAAGTTCATTTTGATTGGTCAATTACCGGTGTGATACCTTGAAGGACCTTTGAAGTTGTCAGATTTTTTTTCATTTTTGCACCTGAGATTTCTTAAATAACTGTCACTAACATCCTGAAGCCTGGGGATCTAATTCCCATTATTGCTGGAGATATGATGCATTTATCTCCCTTACTCCAGAGCAGTCAAGAATACACACTGAGCACTCTGACAGAAGTTTTTTGTGCATATTTTGAAGCAGAATTTCATCCTTAATAGACTAAGCCTGGCAACCAATTTTGTATCCGTGGAGAGTATATGCACTGTTCTTCACAACAAACAAAAAATAATTCACAAGTCTGAGACCATTATGCAATTATTACATAACAAAATTGCATTTTACCCTCCTAAGAATGACAGAATTTACAGAAATTGTTAAATATTAGGCTGATAATAAAATCTGCATCTGGTCAATTTATGTTCCAAATAAAGCCTAGGTACTTGTCTACAACCTGCTATGCAGAAGTTTATCTAAAAGCTGTGTTGTAACACAGGGCAGTCCAAATGATATCAGCATCTGGGGAGGTTCTGAACAGCTCTGACACTCCATTAAACTTGCTTTGATGATAAGAAAATGGAGAAAACAATTCAGATGTAATTTATTGTTGTGATTTATGTAACTGGCTTTCTCTGCAGACACAAATTAGCCATGAAATTCCAATTGAACATGCATAATTATCCTCTTTTCATTGAATTACTCAGGAATTTCAAAGGTGTTTGATGATTAATTCAAGATTACAGCTTTTTGTTTCACCAAATTTACATAAAAATTCAACATTTAAATTTAAAAATATAAATCTTAAACATTTTTATGGGTCTTAACACTTTTAAATGTGAATAAATGCAACAAAGAAACTAATATCAGGCCATCCTCCATGATTCTTGGAGGTGGGTGGGTGTACAAAAACTGCTGATAAAATTTATAGGAAGTGACAAAAGAAGAACAGGGCACTTTATTAGCTGAATTATGGTTATTCTGATATTTTGATTGTGTAAATATGTCAAATTTCTTCATCACTTTAATTTGTAATTTATTAATATTTCAGTACATTAATGTGCTTAACAAATCATGCTAAAATAAACATCCTGTCTGAGACTTAATTTAAAAGAGAGGGTCAACACCTACATAAAAGTGGTAAAATGACAAAAAACATTCTCCGGCAAACTGAAAAATCTTGAATGTCAGCTGCGAAAGCATGGAAAAAGTCTAGAGAACCATATCAGGCATACCATGGTGCTAAGTGCCATTCTGTACTATATGTGTGATGCATGGTTGGGACTCAGAATAAGTATTCACTCTCATGCCCTGACAGTATTTATGCAATTTTGGTCATAAGCTTCTTATTTTTGAAAAATTCTTAATAAATTTTATTTGTACATTACTTTCATAAGACAAATTTAACTCATTTCATTATTTCTATTCCTCCACTCCAGTAATAAATGAATCACTTAAGGTGAATAAAATGAAAGTAAACCCAGTCTCTGTAAAATTTAACACTTTTTAAAAACATGTTTTACTTCTTCACATTTTATCGCAGTTGTCGCTTTTGTTGAAAACTCATTCGCAAACCCAGAAATAGTCTTTTCTTGAAAAAATCAGCCTAAAGTGCTTTTACGACAAAGTCTGTAGACACTATAATTGACTGCGGTCAGGTGGTGCACAGAGTTTAAAGTCATCTAAAATAAAAAACCAACATTTTCTAACTTCTTTCTACATGTCAGAATTGCATAATCCTACTTTGAAAGTCATAATTTGGAGTTTTGAGGGTAAAACATGACATATTATTAGTATTTTACATAGAAATCTGTATAAATTAATGTCAACCCTGCTTCTAAATTTAAAAATATGTGCTTTCACACAGAAAGTTCATAAAATGACATATTTTGTTGAAATATGCCTTTATAAACTTAAAACTGCCTTTCATATGGGTGTAGATGATTTTACACAATCACCTTCAAGGTATCACACCGGTAATTGTTTTCACTATGTAATTCTATATAGAATAAAAAATCATTAAAAATCAGGTATTCGAATTCATGAAAAAATATTTAGCAGGAAGTGTTAAACGTTACCAGTCACATCAGCTGACACCAAAAAATAGGGTACCTACACGGCATTTTCTGATTTTTTTCCATCCGCAAACAGGAATACCCTCAAAACCACGTGTATTCAATGTGTTTATAAACATCCTGTGTGCACCCCAGGAAGTGGCCTCCTATGCCCCGAAAGAAATAGTTCCTGTCAAAAACCTTTAATATTTTACAAAGTACATAAAATATCCTAAGCACAGATACCAAAAATGTAAAAATAGAATAAGGGAAATTAAAAAATTTCTCACAATTAAAAAAATATTTCTTTATTATGTATGGAACTACAATTGACTAAGTTCATTTTGATTGGTCAATTACCGGTGTGATACCTTGAAGGACCTTTGAAGTTGTCAGATTTTTTTTCATTTTTGCACCTGAGATTTCTTAAATAACTGTCACTAACATCCTGAAGCCTGGGGATCTAATTCCCATTATTGCTGGAGATATGATGCATTTATCTCCCTTACTCCAGAGCAGTCAAGAATACACACTGAGCACTCTGACAGAAGTTTTTTGTGCATATTTTGAAGCAGAATTTCATCCTTAATAGACTAAGCCTGGCAACCAATTTTGTATCCGTGGAGAGTATATGCACTGTTCTTCACAACAAACAAAAAATAATTCACAAGTCTGAGACCATTATGCAATTATTACATAACAAAATTGCATTTTACCCTCCTAAGAATGACAGAATTTACAGAAATTGTTAAATATTAGGCTGATAATAAAATCTGCATCTGGTCAATTTATGTTCCAAATAAAGCCTAGGTACTTGTCTACAACCTGCTATGCAGAAGTTTATCTAAAAGCTGTGTTGTAACACAGGGCAGTCCAAATGATATCAGCATCTGGGGAGGTTCTGAACAGCTCTGACACTCCATTAAACTTGCTTTGATGATAAGAAAATGGAGAAAACAATTCAGATGTAATTTATTGTTGTGATTTATGTAACTGGCTTTCTCTGCAGACACAAATTAGCCATGAAATTCCAATTGAACATGCATAATTATCCTCTTTTCATTGAATTACTCAGGAATTTCAAAGGTGTTTGATGATTAATTCAAGATTACAGCTTTTTGTTTCACCAAATTTACATAAAAATTCAACATTTAAATTTAAAAATATAAATCTTAAACATTTTTATGGGTCTTAACACTTTTAAATGTGAATAAATGCAACAAAGAAACTAATATCAGGCCATCCTCCATGATTCTTGGAGGTGGGTGGGTGTACAAAAACTGCTGATAAAATTTATAGGAAGTGACAAAAGAAGAACAGGGCACTTTATTAGCTGAATTATGGTTATTCTGATATTTTGATTGTGTAAATATGTCAAATTTCTTCATCACTTTAATTTGTAATTTATTAATATTTCAGTACATTAATGTGCTTAACAAATCATGCTAAAATAAACATCCTGTCTGAGACTTAATTTAAAAGAGAGGGTCAACACCTACATAAAAGTGGTAAAATGACAAAAAACATTCTCCGGCAAACTGAAAAATCTTGAATGTCAGCTGCGAAAGCATGGAAAAAGTCTAGAGAACCATATCAGGCATACCATGGTGCTAAGTGCCATTCTGTACTATATGTGTGATGCATGGTTGGGACTCAGAATAAGTATTCACTCTCATGCCCTGACAGTATTTATGCAATTTTGGTCATAAGCTTCTTATTTTTGAAAAATTCTTAATAAATTTTATTTGTACATTACTTTCATAAGACAAATTTAACTCATTTCATTATTTCTATTCCTCCACTCCAGTAATAAATGAATCACTTAAGGTGAATAAAATGAAAGTAAACCCAGTCTCTGTAAAATTTAACACTTTTTAAAAACATGTTTTACTTCTTCACATTTTATCGCAGTTGTCGCTTTTGTTGAAAACTCATTCGCAAACCCAGAAATAGTCTTTTCTTGAAAAAATCAGCCTAAAGTGCTTTTACGACAAAGTCTGTAGACACTATAATTGACTGCGGTCAGGTGGTGCACAGAGTTTAAAGTCATCTAAAATAAAAAACCAACATTTTCTAACTTCTTTCTACATGTCAGAATTGCATAATCCTACTTTGAAAGTCATAATTTGGAGTTTTGAGGGTAAAACATGACATATTATTAGTATTTTACATAGAAATCTGTATAAATTAATGTCAACCCTGCTTCTAAATTTAAAAATATGTGCTTTCACACAGAAAGTTCATAAAATGACATATTTTGTTGAAATATGCCTTTATAAACTTAAAACTGCCTTTCATATGGGTGTAGATGATTTTACACAATCACCTTCAAGGTATCACACCGGTAATTGTTTTCACTATGTAATTCTATATAGAATAAAAAATCATTAAAAATCAGGTATTCGAATTCATGAAAAAATATTTAGCAGGAAGTGTTAAACGTTACCAGTCACATCAGCTGACACCAAAAAATAGGGTACCTACACGGCATTTTCTGATTTTTTTCCATCCGCAAACAGGAATACCCTCAAAACCACGTGTATTCAATGTGTTTATAAACATCCTGTGTGCACCCCAGGAAGTGGCCTCCTATGCCCCGAAAGAAATAGTTCCTGTCAAAAACCTTTAATATTTTACAAAGTACATAAAATATCCTAAGCACAGATACCAAAAATGTAAAAATAGAATAAGGGAAATTAAAAAATTTCTCACAATTAAAAAAATATTTCTTTATTATGTATGGAACTACAATTGACTAAGTTCATTTTGATTGGTCAATTACCGGTGTGATACCTTGAAGGACCTTTGAAGTTGTCAGATTTTTTTTCATTTTTGCACCTGAGATTTCTTAAATAACTGTCACTAACATCCTGAAGCCTGGGGATCTAATTCCCATTATTGCTGGAGATATGATGCATTTATCTCCCTTACTCCAGAGCAGTCAAGAATACACACTGAGCACTCTGACAGAAGTTTTTTGTGCATATTTTGAAGCAGAATTTCATCCTTAATAGACTAAGCCTGGCAACCAATTTTGTATCCGTGGAGAGTATATGCACTGTTCTTCACAACAAACAAAAAATAATTCACAAGTCTGAGACCATTATGCAATTATTACATAACAAAATTGCATTTTACCCTCCTAAGAATGACAGAATTTACAGAAATTGTTAAATATTAGGCTGATAATAAAATCTGCATCTGGTCAATTTATGTTCCAAATAAAGCCTAGGTACTTGTCTACAACCTGCTATGCAGAAGTTTATCTAAAAGCTGTGTTGTAACACAGGGCAGTCCAAATGATATCAGCATCTGGGGAGGTTCTGAACAGCTCTGACACTCCATTAAACTTGCTTTGATGATAAGAAAATGGAGAAAACAATTCAGATGTAATTTATTGTTGTGATTTATGTAACTGGCTTTCTCTGCAGACACAAATTAGCCATGAAATTCCAATTGAACATGCATAATTATCCTCTTTTCATTGAATTACTCAGGAATTTCAAAGGTGTTTGATGATTAATTCAAGATTACAGCTTTTTGTTTCACCAAATTTACATAAAAATTCAACATTTAAATTTAAAAATATAAATCTTAAACATTTTTATGGGTCTTAACACTTTTAAATGTGAATAAATGCAACAAAGAAACTAATATCAGGCCATCCTCCATGATTCTTGGAGGTGGGTGGGTGTACAAAAACTGCTGATAAAATTTATAGGAAGTGACAAAAGAAGAACAGGGCACTTTATTAGCTGAATTATGGTTATTCTGATATTTTGATTGTGTAAATATGTCAAATTTCTTCATCACTTTAATTTGTAATTTATTAATATTTCAGTACATTAATGTGCTTAACAAATCATGCTAAAATAAACATCCTGTCTGAGACTTAATTTAAAAGAGAGGGTCAACACCTACATAAAAGTGGTAAAATGACAAAAAACATTCTCCGGCAAACTGAAAAATCTTGAATGTCAGCTGCGAAAGCATGGAAAAAGTCTAGAGAACCATATCAGGCATACCATGGTGCTAAGTGCCATTCTGTACTATATGTGTGATGCATGGTTGGGACTCAGAATAAGTATTCACTCTCATGCCCTGACAGTATTTATGCAATTTTGGTCATAAGCTTCTTATTTTTGAAAAATTCTTAATAAATTTTATTTGTACATTACTTTCATAAGACAAATTTAACTCATTTCATTATTTCTATTCCTCCACTCCAGTAATAAATGAATCACTTAAGGTGAATAAAATGAAAGTAAACCCAGTCTCTGTAAAATTTAACACTTTTTAAAAACATGTTTTACTTCTTCACATTTTATCGCAGTTGTCGCTTTTGTTGAAAACTCATTCGCAAACCCAGAAATAGTCTTTTCTTGAAAAAATCAGCCTAAAGTGCTTTTACGACAAAGTCTGTAGACACTATAATTGACTGCGGTCAGGTGGTGCACAGAGTTTAAAGTCATCTAAAATAAAAAACCAACATTTTCTAACTTCTTTCTACATGTCAGAATTGCATAATCCTACTTTGAAAGTCATAATTTGGAGTTTTGAGGGTAAAACATGACATATTATTAGTATTTTACATAGAAATCTGTATAAATTAATGTCAACCCTGCTTCTAAATTTAAAAATATGTGCTTTCACACAGAAAGTTCATAAAATGACATATTTTGTTGAAATATGCCTTTATAAACTTAAAACTGCCTTTCATATGGGTGTAGATGATTTTACACAATCACCTTCAAGGTATCACACCGGTAATTGTTTTCACTATGTAATTCTATATAGAATAAAAAATCATTAAAAATCAGGTATTCGAATTCATGAAAAAATATTTAGCAGGAAGTGTTAAACGTTACCAGTCACATCAGCTGACACCAAAAAATAGGGTACCTACACGGCATTTTCTGATTTTTTTCCATCCGCAAACAGGAATACCCTCAAAACCACGTGTATTCAATGTGTTTATAAACATCCTGTGGCACCCCAGGAAGTGGCCTCCTATGCCCCGAAAGAAATAGTTCCTGTCAAAAACCTTTAATATTTTACAAAGTACATAAAATATCCTAAGCACAGATACCAAAAATGTAAAAATAGAATAAGGGAAATTAAAAAATTTCTCACAATTAAAAAAATATTTCTTTATTATGTATGGAACTACAATTGACTAAGTTCATTTTGATTGGTCAATTACCGGTGTGATACCTTGAAGGACCTTTGAAGTTGTCAGATTTTTTTTCATTTTTGCACCTGAGATTTCTTAAATAACTGTCACTAACATCCTGAAGCCTGGGGATCTAATTCCCATTATTGCTGGAGATATGATGCATTTATCTCCCTTACTCCAGAGCAGTCAAGAATACACACTGAGCACTCTGACAGAAGTTTTTTGTGCATATTTTGAAGCAGAATTTCATCCTTAATAGACTAAGCCTGGCAACCAATTTTGTATCCGTGGAGAGTATATGCACTGTTCTTCACAACAAACAAAAAATAATTCACAAGTCTGAGACCATTATGCAATTATTACATAACAAAATTGCATTTTACCCTCCTAAGAATGACAGAATTTACAGAAATTGTTAAATATTAGGCTGATAATAAAATCTGCATCTGGTCAATTTATGTTCCAAATAAAGCCTAGGTACTTGTCTACAACCTGCTATGCAGAAGTTTATCTAAAAGCTGTGTTGTAACACAGGGCAGTCCAAATGATATCAGCATCTGGGGAGGTTCTGAACAGCTCTGACACTCCATTAAACTTGCTTTGATGATAAGAAAATGGAGAAAACAATTCAGATGTAATTTATTGTTGTGATTTATGTAACTGGCTTTCTCTGCAGACACAAATTAGCCATGAAATTCCAATTGAACATGCATAATTATCCTCTTTTCATTGAATTACTCAGGAATTTCAAAGGTGTTTGATGATTAATTCAAGATTACAGCTTTTTGTTTCACCAAATTTACATAAAAATTCAACATTTAAATTTAAAAATATAAATCTTAAACATTTTTATGGGTCTTAACACTTTTAAATGTGAATAAATGCAACAAAGAAACTAATATCAGGCCATCCTCCATGATTCTTGGAGGTGGGTGGGTGTACAAAAACTGCTGATAAAATTTATAGGAAGTGACAAAAGAAGAACAGGGCACTTTATTAGCTGAATTATGGTTATTCTGATATTTTGATTGTGTAAATATGTCAAATTTCTTCATCACTTTAATTTGTAATTTATTAATATTTCAGTACATTAATGTGCTTAACAAATCATGCTAAAATAAACATCCTGTCTGAGACTTAATTTAAAAGAGAGGGTCAACACCTACATAAAAGTGGTAAAATGACAAAAAACATTCTCCGGCAAACTGAAAAATCTTGAATGTCAGCTGCGAAAGCATGGAAAAAGTCTAGAGAACCATATCAGGCATACCATGGTGCTAAGTGCCATTCTGTACTATATGTGTGATGCATGGTTGGGACTCAGAATAAGTATTCACTCTCATGCCCTGACAGTATTTATGCAATTTTGGTCATAAGCTTCTTATTTTTGAAAAATTCTTAATAAATTTTATTTGTACATTACTTTCATAAGACAAATTTAACTCATTTCATTATTTCTATTCCTCCACTCCAGTAATAAATGAATCACTTAAGGTGAATAAAATGAAAGTAAACCCAGTCTCTGTAAAATTTAACACTTTTTAAAAACATGTTTTACTTCTTCACATTTTATCGCAGTTGTCGCTTTTGTTGAAAACTCATTCGCAAACCCAGAAATAGTCTTTTCTTGAAAAAATCAGCCTAAAGTGCTTTTACGACAAAGTCTGTAGACACTATAATTGACTGCGGTCAGGTGGTGCACAGAGTTTAAAGTCATCTAAAATAAAAAACCAACATTTTCTAACTTCTTTCTACATGTCAGAATTGCATAATCCTACTTTGAAAGTCATAATTTGGAGTTTTGAGGGTAAAACATGACATATTATTAGTATTTTACATAGAAATCTGTATAAATTAATGTCAACCCTGCTTCTAAATTTAAAAATATGTGCTTTCACACAGAAAGTTCATAAAATGACATATTTTGTTGAAATATGCCTTTATAAACTTAAAACTGCCTTTCATATGGGTGTAGATGATTTTACACAATCACCTTCAAGGTATCACACCGGTAATTGTTTTCACTATGTAATTCTATATAGAATAAAAAATCATTAAAAATCAGGTATTCGAATTCATGAAAAAATATTTAGCAGGAAGTGTTAAACGTTACCAGTCACATCAGCTGACACCAAAAAATAGGGTACCTACACGGCATTTTCTGATTTTTTTCCATCCGCAAACAGGAATACCCTCAAAACCACGTGTATTCAATGTGTTTATAAACATCCTGTGTGCACCCCAGGAAGTGGCCTCCTATGCCCCGAAAGAAATAGTTCCTGTCAAAAACCTTTAATATTTTACAAAGTACATAAAATATCCTAAGCACAGATACCAAAAATGTAAAAATAGAATAAGGGAAATTAAAAAATTTCTCACAATTAAAAAAATATTTCTTTATTATGTATGGAACTACAATTGACTAAGTTCATTTTGATTGGTCAATTACCGGTGTGATACCTTGAAGGACCTTTGAAGTTGTCAGATTTTTTTTCATTTTTGCACCTGAGATTTCTTAAATAACTGTCACTAACATCCTGAAGCCTGGGGATCTAATTCCCATTATTGCTGGAGATATGATGCATTTATCTCCCTTACTCCAGAGCAGTCAAGAATACACACTGAGCACTCTGACAGAAGTTTTTTGTGCATATTTTGAAGCAGAATTTCATCCTTAATAGACTAAGCCTGGCAACCAATTTTGTATCCGTGGAGAGTATATGCACTGTTCTTCACAACAAACAAAAAATAATTCACAAGTCTGAGACCATTATGCAATTATTACATAACAAAATTGCATTTTACCCTCCTAAGAATGACAGAATTTACAGAAATTGTTAAATATTAGGCTGATAATAAAATCTGCATCTGGTCAATTTATGTTCCAAATAAAGCCTAGGTACTTGTCTACAACCTGCTATGCAGAAGTTTATCTAAAAGCTGTGTTGTAACACAGGGCAGTCCAAATGATATCAGCATCTGGGGAGGTTCTGAACAGCTCTGACACTCCATTAAACTTGCTTTGATGATAAGAAAATGGAGAAAACAATTCAGATGTAATTTATTGTTGTGATTTATGTAACTGGCTTTCTCTGCAGACACAAATTAGCCATGAAATTCCAATTGAACATGCATAATTATCCTCTTTTCATTGAATTACTCAGGAATTTCAAAGGTGTTTGATGATTAATTCAAGATTACAGCTTTTTGTTTCACCAAATTTACATAAAAATTCAACATTTAAATTTAAAAATATAAATCTTAAACATTTTTATGGGTCTTAACACTTTTAAATGTGAATAAATGCAACAAAGAAACTAATATCAGGCCATCCTCCATGATTCTTGGAGGTGGGTGGGTGTACAAAAACTGCTGATAAAATTTATAGGAAGTGACAAAAGAAGAACAGGGCACTTTATTAGCTGAATTATGGTTATTCTGATATTTTGATTGTGTAAATATGTCAAATTTCTTCATCACTTTAATTTGTAATTTATTAATATTTCAGTACATTAATGTGCTTAACAAATCATGCTAAAATAAACATCCTGTCTGAGACTTAATTTAAAAGAGAGGGTCAACACCTACATAAAAGTGGTAAAATGACAAAAAACATTCTCCGGCAAACTGAAAAATCTTGAATGTCAGCTGCGAAAGCATGGAAAAAGTCTAGAGAACCATATCAGGCATACCATGGTGCTAAGTGCCATTCTGTACTATATGTGTGATGCATGGTTGGGACTCAGAATAAGTATTCACTCTCATGCCCTGACAGTATTTATGCAATTTTGGTCATAAGCTTCTTATTTTTGAAAAATTCTTAATAAATTTTATTTGTACATTACTTTCATAAGACAAATTTAACTCATTTCATTATTTCTATTCCTCCACTCCAGTAATAAATGAATCACTTAAGGTGAATAAAATGAAAGTAAACCCAGTCTCTGTAAAATTTAACACTTTTTAAAAACATGTTTTACTTCTTCACATTTTATCGCAGTTGTCGCTTTTGTTGAAAACTCATTCGCAAACCCAGAAATAGTCTTTTCTTGAAAAAATCAGCCTAAAGTGCTTTTACGACAAAGTCTGTAGACACTATAATTGACTGCGGTCAGGTGGTGCACAGAGTTTAAAGTCATCTAAAATAAAAAACCAACATTTTCTAACTTCTTTCTACATGTCAGAATTGCATAATCCTACTTTGAAAGTCATAATTTGGAGTTTTGAGGGTAAAACATGACATATTATTAGTATTTTACATAGAAATCTGTATAAATTAATGTCAACCCTGCTTCTAAATTTAAAATATGTGCTTTCACACAGAAAGTTCATAAAATGACATATTTTGTTGAAATATGCCTTTATAAACTTAAAACTGCCTTTCATATGGGTGTAGATGATTTTACACAATCACCTTCAAGGTATCACACCGGTAATTGTTTTCACTATGTAATTCTATATAGAATAAAAAATCATTAAAAATCAGGTATTCGAATTCATGAAAAAATATTTAGCAGGAAGTGTTAAACGTTACCAGTCACATCAGCTGACACCAAAAAATAGGGTACCTACACGGCATTTTCTGATTTTTTCCATCCGCAAACAGGAATACCCTCAAAACCACGTGTATTCAATGTGTTTATAAACATCCTGTGTGCACCCCAGGAAGTGGCCTCCTATGCCCCGAAAGAAATAGTTCCTGTCAAAAACCTTTAATATTTTACAAAGTACATAAAATATCCTAAGCACAGATACCAAAAATGTAAAAATAGAATAAGGGAAATTAAAAAATTTCTCACAATTAAAAAAATATTTCTTTATTATGTATGGAACTACAATTGACTAAGTTCATTTTGATTGGTCAATTACCGGTGTGATACCTTGAAGGACCTTTGAAGTTGTCAGATTTTTTTTCATTTTTGCACCTGAGATTTCTTAAATAATGTCACTAACATCCTGAAGCCTGGGGATCTAATTCCCATTATTGCTGGAGATATGATGCATTTATCTCCCTTACTCCAGAGCAGTCAAGAATACACACTGAGCACTCTGACAGAAGTTTTTTGTGCATATTTTGAAGCAGAATTTCATCCTTAATAGACTAAGCCTGGCAACCAATTTTGTATCCGTGGAGAGTATATGCACTGTTCTTCACAACAAACAAAAAATAATTCACAAGTCTGAGACCATTATGCAATTATTACATAACAAAAATTGCATTTTACCTCCTAAGAATGACAGAATTTACAGAAATTGTTAAATATTAGGCTGATAATAAAATCTGCATCTGGTCAATTTATGTTCCAAATAAAGCCTAGGTACTTGTCTACAACCTGCTATGCAGAAGTTTATCTAAAAGCTGTGTTGTAACACAGGGCAGTCCAAATGATATCAGCATCTGGGGAGGTTCTGAACAGCTCTGACACTCCATTAAACTTGCTTTGATGATAAGAAAATGGAGAAAACAATTCAGATGTAATTTATTGTTGTGATTTATGTAACTGGCTTTCTCTGCAGACACAAATATTAGCCATGAAATTCCAATTGAACATGCATAATTATCCTCTTTTCATTGAATTACTCAGGAATTTCAAAGGTGTTTGATGATTAATTCAAGATTACAGCTTTTTGTTTCACCAAATTTACATAAAAATTCAACATTTAAATTTAAAAATATAAATCTTAACATTTTTATGGGTCTTAACACTTTTAAATGTGAATAAATGCAACAAAGAAACTAATATCAGGCCATCCTCCATGATTCTTGGAGGTGGGTGGGTGTACAAAAAACTGCTGATAAAATTTATAGGAAGTGACAAAAGAAGAACAGGGCACTTTATTAGCTGAATTATGGTTATTCTGATATTTTGATTGTGTAAATATGTCAAATTTCTTCATCACTTTAATTTGTAATTTATTAATATTTCAGTACATTAATGTGCTTAACAAATCATGCTAAAATAAACATCCTGTCTGAGACTTAATTTAAAAGAGAGGGTCAACACCTACATAAAAGTGTAAAATGACAAAAACATTCTCCGGCAAACTGAAAAATCTTGAATGTCAGCTGCGAAAGCATGGAAAAAGTCTAAGAGAACCATATCAGGCATACCATGGTGCTAAGTGCCATTCTGTACTATATGTGTGATGCATGGTTGGACTCAGAATAAGTATTCACTCTCATGCCCTGACAGTATTTATGCAATTTTGGTCATAAGCTTCTTATTTTTGAAAAATTCTTAATAAATTTTATTTGTACATTACTTTCATAAGACAAATTTAACTCATTTCATTATTTCTATTCCTCCACTCCCAGTAATAAATGAATCACTTAAGGTGAATAAAATGAAAGTAAACCCAGTCTCTGTAAAATTTAACACTTTTTAAAAACATGTTTTACTTCTTCACATTTTATCGCAGTTGTCGCTTTTGTTGAAAACTCATTCGCAAACCCAGAAATAGTCTTTTCTTGAAAAAATCAGCCTAAAGTGCTTTTACGACAAAGTCTGTAGACACTATAATTGACTGCGGTCAGGTGGTGCACAGAGTTTAAAGTCATCCTAAAATAAAAAACCAACATTTTCTACTTCTTTCTACATGTCAGAATTGCATAATCCTACTTTGAAAGTCATAATTGGAGTTTTGAGGGTAAAACATGACATATTATTAGTATTTTACATAGAAATCTGTATAAATTAATGTCAACCTGCTTCTAAATTTTAAAAATATGTGCTTTCAACACAGAAAGTTCATAAAATGACATATTTTGTTGAAATATGCCTTTATAAACTTAAAACTGCCTTTCATATGGGTGTAGATGATTTTACACAATCACCTTCAAGGTATCACACCGGTAATTGTTTTCACTATGTAATTCTATATAGAATAAAAAATCATTAAAAATCAGGTATTCGAATTCATGAAAAAATATTTAGCAGGAAGTGTTAAACGTTACCAGTCACATCAGCTGACACCAAAAAATAGGGTACCTACACGGCATTTTCTGATTTTTTTCCATCCGCAAACAGGAATACCCTCAAAACCACGTGTATTCAATGTGTTTATAAACATCCTGTGTGCACCCCAGGAAGTGGCCTCCTATGCCCCGAAAGAAATAGTTCCTGTCAAAAACCTTTAATATTTTACAAAGTACATAAAATATCCTAAGCACAGATACCAAAAATGTAAAAATAGAATAAGGGAAATTAAAAAATTTCTCACAATTAAAAAAATATTTCTTTATTATGTATGGAACTACAATTGACTAAGTTCATTTTGATTGGTCAATTACCGGTGTGATACCTTGAAGGACCTTTGAAGTTGTCAGATTTTTTTTCATTTTTGCACCTGAGATTTCTTAAATAACTGTCACTAACATCCTGAAGCCTGGGGATCTAATTCCCATTATTGCTGGAGATATGATGCATTTATCTCCCTTACTCCAGAGCAGTCAAGAATACACACTGAGCACTCATGACAGAAGTTTTTTGTGCATATTTTGAAGCAGAA
>NW_026889947.1:0-103060 GCF_033153115.1 Saccostrea echinata
AACTTAAACGACACCTCGGATCACATAAAATTTCAGGGAAGTGCAGAAAAGACCTCATAGAAAGTTTCCTGAAAGTTTTACGGTGAGTCTCTAAAGTACATAGAAATTATGAATGTTTACGGCAAAAATGACAAATTCTGTCGTGTTTGAAATTTAAGTGCAGATGAAAAAAGATATGATATAAACCTTTTATAGCCTATTTCTTCAGATGTCGTTAATAGCATTCATTTCTACTGATACGAAATAATATTTTAATACCAAGCATTCTTCTTTTATTTTACTTTTGAAATTTATTTGAATTTTTTTTTAGAATTAAACAATCTACAGAAATAGCGATTTTCGGTATATTAAAAAGCAATACACGTTTCTTCCCCGTAAAAAAAAATCAGGTATTTGAATTCATGAACAAATATTAATAAGGAGGTGTTAAACAATACCTGTCACATTAGCTGACACCCAAAAACCAGGGTACGTACACGGCATTTTCTTATTTTGTCCATCTGCAAACGGGGCTACCCTCAAATCCACGTGTTTTCAATGTCTTTATAAACATCTCAAAAACACCAAAGGAAGTAGCCTCCTATGCCTTGAAAGAAATAGTTCCTGTCAAAAACCTCGATTTATTTACAAAGTACATAAAATTTACTAGGCACAGGAAGCAGAGTTGTCAAAATGGCCTGGAAGGAAATAAAAAAAAAAATTCTCAAAAGAAAGGAAAATCAGTTTTATATGTATGGAACTACAATTGACTAAGTTCATTTTGATTGGTCAATTACCGGTGTGATACCCTTAGTCGACTCTAACCCAGTCTTGTCTTGGGAATAAAACCAACTCCGAGCCCGATGTTAAAATCCTCGTAGTAGAGAAATGAGAATTTTGTTCTTTTATTAATTAAGTCTTCCGTTCACAACGGAAGACTTATAGTGTTTGTATTGTTTCTTTTTATTATTATTATTATTATTATTATTATTCCTCCCAAATTTTGTGAGCGCGATTACTCAGAGATGGTTGGATAGATTTTCACAATTTTTCACATGATAGTAGGCTGATATATGAAGTTTATATAAAATTCCGTTTTTTGAAAAATTCACTTCCGGTCCGAAGTTATGGCCGAATTTCCAATTTTTAAATGGACTTTTGTCCGGAATTTTTCTCGGAAACGGTTTGAGGTTAAGATGTGAAATTTACAGGAGTATTAGATCATGACGTTCTCTTTGTTTCGAAGTTGTTTTCGTGTGTTTCCG
The DNA here is from genome assembly GCF_033153115.1 of Saccostrea echinata. Taxonomy (NCBI): domain Eukaryota; kingdom Metazoa; phylum Mollusca; class Bivalvia; order Ostreida; family Ostreidae; genus Saccostrea; species Saccostrea echinata. The sequence goes on from NW_026889947.1 coordinate 1,245, forward strand.
GTACTTCCTGTCCGAACCGGAAATGAACTTGTGTTTGGTCAATTTTCAACTTTTTTGTTTTTTAATATTTTTTCAAGATATTATTATGTATAACATAGGTTATTCTACAAATACTAAATATATAATTTGTTTTGAAATCAGATTCCACATTTTGGAGATTTTCGGTACCGTCATTTTCCCTATTTACCTAGTGTGTATACAGTGGGCAAAGAAAGATAACTCTGACTTGTAAGTGAGAATAGAACTTTCGAGATAAAAGCGGAAATAGTATCGATGACGTCAGAGACATATACACTCTCCATGCACATGCATGCACGTGCGCGCGCGTGCAATTCCTTAAATGACCAATAAAATTTATTTAGTCGAACTTTTATATTTTTTGATGTAATGCTTTTAATTTTGAAGATAAAAATATGTATAAATAGTGTAGACAAGGTGACACAGTCATCTTGCACATACATGCACCTGTGCGCGCATGCAGTGCTAAAATGGTACTTTTATTTGATATAACTATAACTTTTACATTTTTTGATGACAAGCTTTAATACTCAGAATAAAAAGAAGTATTTATAGTGAAGACAAGATGACATGGTTATCATGTACATCCATACACGTGCACGCACGTGTAATGCCTAAATCGACTAATATACTTGATTTTTTAATGACCTTGACCTTTGACCCCTTCACCCAAAGGTCACAATCAAGCTTAAGTTTGTGGAAGTATTTACAACTCTCACTTTAACAAATGCTTAGACACACTAAGTACCACCCCCCCACCCCCCACCCCCCCACCTTCTTATAATAAAAAAATTAATAGCAACCTAGAAAATTTTCTCTAAAACTTAAACGACACCTCGGATCACATAAAATTTCAGGGAAGTGCAGAAAAGACCTCATAGAAAGTTTCCTGAAAGTTTTACGGTGAGTCTCTAAAGTACATAGAAATTATGAATGTTTACGGCAAAAATGACAAATTCTGTCGTGTTTGAAATTTAAGTGCAGATGAAAAAAGATATGATATAAACCTTTTATAGCCTATTTCTTCAGATGTCGTTAATAGCATTCATTTCTACTGATACGAAATAATATTTTAATACCAAGCATTCTTCTTTTATTTTACTTTTGAAATTTATTTGAATTTTTTTTTAGAATTAAACAATCTACAGAAATAGCGATTTTCGGTATATTAAAAAGCAATACACGTTTCTTCCCCGTAAAAAAAAATCAGGTATTTGAATTCATGAACAAATATTAATAAGGAGGTGTTAAACAATACCTGTCACATTAGCTGACACCCAAAAACCAGGGTACGTACACGGCATTTTCTTATTTTGTCCATCTGCAAACGGGGCTACCCTCAAATCCACGTGTTTTCAATGTCTTTATAAACATCTCAAAAACACCAAAGGAAGTAGCCTCCTATGCCTTGAAAGAAATAGTTCCTGTCAAAAACCTCGATTTATTTACAAAGTACATAAAATTTACTAGGCACAGGAAGCAGAGTTGTCAAAATGGCCTGGAAGGAAATAAAAAAAAAAATTCTCAAAAGAAAGGAAAATCAGTTTTATATGTATGGAACTACAATTGACTAAGTTCATTTTGATTGGTCAATTACCGGTGTGATACCCTTAGTCGACTCTAACCCAGTCTTGTCTTGGGAATAAAACCAACTCCGAGCCCGATGTTAAAATCCTCGTAGTAGAGAAATGAGAATTTTGTTCTTTTATTAATTAAGTCTTCCGTTCACAACGGAAGACTTATAGTGTTTGTATTGTTTCTTTTTATTATTATTATTATTATTATTATTATTCCTCCCAAATTTTGTGAGCGCGATTACTCAGAGATGGTTGGATAGATTTTCACAATTTTTCACATGATAGTAGGCTGATATATGAAGTTTATATAAAATTCCGTTTTTTGAAAAATTCACTTCCGGTCCGAAGTTATGGCCGAATTTCCAATTTTTAAATGGACTTTTGTCCGGAATTTTTCTCGGAAACGGTTTGAGGTTAAGATGTGAAATTTACAGGAGTATTAGATCATGACGTTCTCTTTGTTTCGAAGTTGTTTTCGTGTGTTTCCGGTACTTCCTGTCCGAACCGGAAATGAACTTGTGTTTGGTCAATTTTCAACTTTTTTGTTTTTTAATATTTTTTCAAGATATTATTATGTATAACATAGGTTATTCTACAAATACTAAATATATAATTTGTTTTGAAATCAGATTCCACATTTTGGAGATTTTCGGTACCGTCATTTTCCCTATTTACCTAGTGTGTATACAGTGGGCAAAGAAAGATAACTCTGACTTGTAAGTGAGAATAGAACTTTCGAGATAAAAGCGGAAATAGTATCGATGACGTCAGAGACATATACACTCTCCATGCACATGCATGCACGTGCGCGCGCGTGCAATTCCTTAAATGACCAATAAAATTTATTTAGTCGAACTTTTATATTTTTTGATGTAATGCTTTTAATTTTGAAGATAAAAATATGTATAAATAGTGTAGACAAGGTGACACAGTCATCTTGCACATACATGCACCTGTGCGCGCATGCAGTGCTAAAATGGTACTTTTATTTGATATAACTATAACTTTTACATTTTTTGATGACAAGCTTTAATACTCAGAATAAAAAGAAGTATTTATAGTGAAGACAAGATGACATGGTTATCATGTACATCCATACACGTGCACGCACGTGTAATGCCTAAATCGACTAATATACTTGATTTTTTAATGACCTTGACCTTTGACCCCTTCACCCAAAGGTCACAATCAAGCTTAAGTTTGTGGAAGTATTTACAACTCTCACTTTAACAAATGCTTAGACACACTAAGTACCACCCCCCCACCCCCCACCCCCCCACCTTCTTATAATAAAAAAATTAATAGCAACCTAGAAAATTTTCTCTAAAACTTAAACGACACCTCGGATCACATAAAATTTCAGGGAAGTGCAGAAAAGACCTCATAGAAAGTTTCCTGAAAGTTTTACGGTGAGTCTCTAAAGTACATAGAAATTATGAATGTTTACGGCAAAAATGACAAATTCTGTCGTGTTTGAAATTTAAGTGCAGATGAAAAAAGATATGATATAAACCTTTTATAGCCTATTTCTTCAGATGTCGTTAATAGCATTCATTTCTACTGATACGAAATAATATTTTAATACCAAGCATTCTTCTTTTATTTTACTTTTGAAATTTATTTGAATTTTTTTTTAGAATTAAACAATCTACAGAAATAGCGATTTTCGGTATATTAAAAAGCAATACACGTTTCTTCCCCGTAAAAAAAAATCAGGTATTTGAATTCATGAACAAATATTAATAAGGAGGTGTTAAACAATACCTGTCACATTAGCTGACACCCAAAAACCAGGGTACGTACACGGCATTTTCTTATTTTGTCCATCTGCAAACGGGGCTACCCTCAAATCCACGTGTTTTCAATGTCTTTATAAACATCTCAAAAACACCAAAGGAAGTAGCCTCCTATGCCTTGAAAGAAATAGTTCCTGTCAAAAACCTCGATTTATTTACAAAGTACATAAAATTTACTAGGCACAGGAAGCAGAGTTGTCAAAATGGCCTGGAAGGAAATAAAAAAAAAAATTCTCAAAAGAAAGGAAAATCAGTTTTATATGTATGGAACTACAATTGACTAAGTTCATTTTGATTGGTCAATTACCGGTGTGATACCCTTAGTCGACTCTAACCCAGTCTTGTCTTGGGAATAAAACCAACTCCGAGCCCGATGTTAAAATCCTCGTAGTAGAGAAATGAGAATTTTGTTCTTTTATTAATTAAGTCTTCCGTTCACAACGGAAGACTTATAGTGTTTGTATTGTTTCTTTTTATTATTATTATTATTATTATTATTATTCCTCCCAAATTTTGTGAGCGCGATTACTCAGAGATGGTTGGATAGATTTTCACAATTTTTCACATGATAGTAGGCTGATATATGAAGTTTATATAAAATTCCGTTTTTTGAAAAATTCACTTCCGGTCCGAAGTTATGGCCGAATTTCCAATTTTTAAATGGACTTTTGTCCGGAATTTTTCTCGGAAACGGTTTGAGGTTAAGATGTGAAATTTACAGGAGTATTAGATCATGACGTTCTCTTTGTTTCGAAGTTGTTTTCGTGTGTTTCCGGTACTTCCTGTCCGAACCGGAAATGAACTTGTGTTTGGTCAATTTTCAACTTTTTTGTTTTTTAATATTTTTTCAAGATATTATTATGTATAACATAGGTTATTCTACAAATACTAAATATATAATTTGTTTTGAAATCAGATTCCACATTTTGGAGATTTTCGGTACCGTCATTTTCCCTATTTACCTAGTGTGTATACAGTGGGCAAAGAAAGATAACTCTGACTTGTAAGTGAGAATAGAACTTTCGAGATAAAAGCGGAAATAGTATCGATGACGTCAGAGACATATACACTCTCCATGCACATGCATGCACGTGCGCGCGCGTGCAATTCCTTAAATGACCAATAAAATTTATTTAGTCGAACTTTTATATTTTTTGATGTAATGCTTTTAATTTTGAAGATAAAAATATGTATAAATAGTGTAGACAAGGTGACACAGTCATCTTGCACATACATGCACCTGTGCGCGCATGCAGTGCTAAAATGGTACTTTTATTTGATATAACTATAACTTTTACATTTTTTGATGACAAGCTTTAATACTCAGAATAAAAAGAAGTATTTATAGTGAAGACAAGATGACATGGTTATCATGTACATCCATACACGTGCACGCACGTGTAATGCCTAAATCGACTAATATACTTGATTTTTTAATGACCTTGACCTTTGACCCCTTCACCCAAAGGTCACAATCAAGCTTAAGTTTGTGGAAGTATTTACAACTCTCACTTTAACAAATGCTTAGACACACTAAGTACCACCCCCCCACCCCCCACCCCCCCACCTTCTTATAATAAAAAAATTAATAGCAACCTAGAAAATTTTCTCTAAAACTTAAACGACACCTCGGATCACATAAAATTTCAGGGAAGTGCAGAAAAGACCTCATAGAAAGTTTCCTGAAAGTTTTACGGTGAGTCTCTAAAGTACATAGAAATTATGAATGTTTACGGCAAAAATGACAAATTCTGTCGTGTTTGAAATTTAAGTGCAGATGAAAAAAGATATGATATAAACCTTTTATAGCCTATTTCTTCAGATGTCGTTAATAGCATTCATTTCTACTGATACGAAATAATATTTTAATACCAAGCATTCTTCTTTTATTTTACTTTTGAAATTTATTTGAATTTTTTTTTAGAATTAAACAATCTACAGAAATAGCGATTTTCGGTATATTAAAAAGCAATACACGTTTCTTCCCCGTAAAAAAAAATCAGGTATTTGAATTCATGAACAAATATTAATAAGGAGGTGTTAAACAATACCTGTCACATTAGCTGACACCCAAAAACCAGGGTACGTACACGGCATTTTCTTATTTTGTCCATCTGCAAACGGGGCTACCCTCAAATCCACGTGTTTTCAATGTCTTTATAAACATCTCAAAAACACCAAAGGAAGTAGCCTCCTATGCCTTGAAAGAAATAGTTCCTGTCAAAAACCTCGATTTATTTACAAAGTACATAAAATTTACTAGGCACAGGAAGCAGAGTTGTCAAAATGGCCTGGAAGGAAATAAAAAAAAAAATTCTCAAAAGAAAGGAAAATCAGTTTTATATGTATGGAACTACAATTGACTAAGTTCATTTTGATTGGTCAATTACCGGTGTGATACCCTTAGTCGACTCTAACCCAGTCTTGTCTTGGGAATAAAACCAACTCCGAGCCCGATGTTAAAATCCTCGTAGTAGAGAAATGAGAATTTTGTTCTTTTATTAATTAAGTCTTCCGTTCACAACGGAAGACTTATAGTGTTTGTATTGTTTCTTTTTATTATTATTATTATTATTATTATTATTCCTCCCAAATTTTGTGAGCGCGATTACTCAGAGATGGTTGGATAGATTTTCACAATTTTTCACATGATAGTAGGCTGATATATGAAGTTTATATAAAATTCCGTTTTTTGAAAAATTCACTTCCGGTCCGAAGTTATGGCCGAATTTCCAATTTTTAAATGGACTTTTGTCCGGAATTTTTCTCGGAAACGGTTTGAGGTTAAGATGTGAAATTTACAGGAGTATTAGATCATGACGTTCTCTTTGTTTCGAAGTTGTTTTCGTGTGTTTCCGGTACTTCCTGTCCGAACCGGAAATGAACTTGTGTTTGGTCAATTTTCAACTTTTTTGTTTTTTAATATTTTTTCAAGATATTATTATGTATAACATAGGTTATTCTACAAATACTAAATATATAATTTGTTTTGAAATCAGATTCCACATTTTGGAGATTTTCGGTACCGTCATTTTCCCTATTTACCTAGTGTGTATACAGTGGGCAAAGAAAGATAACTCTGACTTGTAAGTGAGAATAGAACTTTCGAGATAAAAGCGGAAATAGTATCGATGACGTCAGAGACATATACACTCTCCATGCACATGCATGCACGTGCGCGCGCGTGCAATTCCTTAAATGACCAATAAAATTTATTTAGTCGAACTTTTATATTTTTTGATGTAATGCTTTTAATTTTGAAGATAAAAATATGTATAAATAGTGTAGACAAGGTGACACAGTCATCTTGCACATACATGCACCTGTGCGCGCATGCAGTGCTAAAATGGTACTTTTATTTGATATAACTATAACTTTTACATTTTTTGATGACAAGCTTTAATACTCAGAATAAAAAGAAGTATTTATAGTGAAGACAAGATGACATGGTTATCATGTACATCCATACACGTGCACGCACGTGTAATGCCTAAATCGACTAATATACTTGATTTTTTAATGACCTTGACCTTTGACCCCTTCACCCAAAGGTCACAATCAAGCTTAAGTTTGTGGAAGTATTTACAACTCTCACTTTAACAAATGCTTAGACACACTAAGTACCACCCCCCCACCCCCCACCCCCCCACCTTCTTATAATAAAAAAATTAATAGCAACCTAGAAAATTTTCTCTAAAACTTAAACGACACCTCGGATCACATAAAATTTCAGGGAAGTGCAGAAAAGACCTCATAGAAAGTTTCCTGAAAGTTTTACGGTGAGTCTCTAAAGTACATAGAAATTATGAATGTTTACGGCAAAAATGACAAATTCTGTCGTGTTTGAAATTTAAGTGCAGATGAAAAAAGATATGATATAAACCTTTTATAGCCTATTTCTTCAGATGTCGTTAATAGCATTCATTTCTACTGATACGAAATAATATTTTAATACCAAGCATTCTTCTTTTATTTTACTTTTGAAATTTATTTGAATTTTTTTTTAGAATTAAACAATCTACAGAAATAGCGATTTTCGGTATATTAAAAAGCAATACACGTTTCTTCCCCGTAAAAAAAAATCAGGTATTTGAATTCATGAACAAATATTAATAAGGAGGTGTTAAACAATACCTGTCACATTAGCTGACACCCAAAAACCAGGGTACGTACACGGCATTTTCTTATTTTGTCCATCTGCAAACGGGGCTACCCTCAAATCCACGTGTTTTCAATGTCTTTATAAACATCTCAAAAACACCAAAGGAAGTAGCCTCCTATGCCTTGAAAGAAATAGTTCCTGTCAAAAACCTCGATTTATTTACAAAGTACATAAAATTTACTAGGCACAGGAAGCAGAGTTGTCAAAATGGCCTGGAAGGAAATAAAAAAAAAAATTCTCAAAAGAAAGGAAAATCAGTTTTATATGTATGGAACTACAATTGACTAAGTTCATTTTGATTGGTCAATTACCGGTGTGATACCCTTAGTCGACTCTAACCCAGTCTTGTCTTGGGAATAAAACCAACTCCGAGCCCGATGTTAAAATCCTCGTAGTAGAGAAATGAGAATTTTGTTCTTTTATTAATTAAGTCTTCCGTTCACAACGGAAGACTTATAGTGTTTGTATTGTTTCTTTTTATTATTATTATTATTATTATTATTATTCCTCCCAAATTTTGTGAGCGCGATTACTCAGAGATGGTTGGATAGATTTTCACAATTTTTCACATGATAGTAGGCTGATATATGAAGTTTATATAAAATTCCGTTTTTTGAAAAATTCACTTCCGGTCCGAAGTTATGGCCGAATTTCCAATTTTTAAATGGACTTTTGTCCGGAATTTTTCTCGGAAACGGTTTGAGGTTAAGATGTGAAATTTACAGGAGTATTAGATCATGACGTTCTCTTTGTTTCGAAGTTGTTTTCGTGTGTTTCCGGTACTTCCTGTCCGAACCGGAAATGAACTTGTGTTTGGTCAATTTTCAACTTTTTTGTTTTTTAATATTTTTTCAAGATATTATTATGTATAACATAGGTTATTCTACAAATACTAAATATATAATTTGTTTTGAAATCAGATTCCACATTTTGGAGATTTTCGGTACCGTCATTTTCCCTATTTACCTAGTGTGTATACAGTGGGCAAAGAAAGATAACTCTGACTTGTAAGTGAGAATAGAACTTTCGAGATAAAAGCGGAAATAGTATCGATGACGTCAGAGACATATACACTCTCCATGCACATGCATGCACGTGCGCGCGCGTGCAATTCCTTAAATGACCAATAAAATTTATTTAGTCGAACTTTTATATTTTTTGATGTAATGCTTTTAATTTTGAAGATAAAAATATGTATAAATAGTGTAGACAAGGTGACACAGTCATCTTGCACATACATGCACCTGTGCGCGCATGCAGTGCTAAAATGGTACTTTTATTTGATATAACTATAACTTTTACATTTTTTGATGACAAGCTTTAATACTCAGAATAAAAAGAAGTATTTATAGTGAAGACAAGATGACATGGTTATCATGTACATCCATACACGTGCACGCACGTGTAATGCCTAAATCGACTAATATACTTGATTTTTTAATGACCTTGACCTTTGACCCCTTCACCCAAAGGTCACAATCAAGCTTAAGTTTGTGGAAGTATTTACAACTCTCACTTTAACAAATGCTTAGACACACTAAGTACCACCCCCCCACCCCCCACCCCCCCACCTTCTTATAATAAAAAAATTAATAGCAACCTAGAAAATTTTCTCTAAAACTTAAACGACACCTCGGATCACATAAAATTTCAGGGAAGTGCAGAAAAGACCTCATAGAAAGTTTCCTGAAAGTTTTACGGTGAGTCTCTAAAGTACATAGAAATTATGAATGTTTACGGCAAAAATGACAAATTCTGTCGTGTTTGAAATTTAAGTGCAGATGAAAAAAGATATGATATAAACCTTTTATAGCCTATTTCTTCAGATGTCGTTAATAGCATTCATTTCTACTGATACGAAATAATTAATACCAAGCATTCTTCTTTTATTTTACTTTTGAAATTTATTTGAATTTTTTTTTAGAATTAAACAATCTACAGAAATAGCGATTTTCGGTATATTAAAAAGCAATACACGTTTCTTCCCCGTAAAAAAAAATCAGGTATTTGAATTCATGAACAAATATTAATAAGGAGGTGTTAAACAATACCTGTCACATTAGCTGACACCCAAAAACCAGGGTACGTACACGGCATTTTCTTATTTTGTCCATCTGCAAACGGGGCTACCCTCAAATCCACGTGTTTTCAATGTCTTTATAAACATCTCAAAAACACCAAAGGAAGTAGCCTCCTATGCCTTGAAAGAAATAGTTCCTGTCAAAAACCTCGATTTATTTACAAAGTACATAAAATTTACTAGGCACAGGAAGCAGAGTTGTCAAAATGGCCTGGAAGGAAATAAAAAAAAAAATTCTCAAAAGAAAGGAAAATCAGTTTTATATGTATGGAACTACAATTGACTAAGTTCATTTTGATTGGTCAATTACCGGTGTGATACCCTTAGTCGACTCTAACCCAGTCTTGTCTTGGGAATAAAACCAACTCCGAGCCCGATGTTAAAATCCTCGTAGTAGAGAAATGAGAATTTTGTTCTTTTATTAATTAAGTCTTCCGTTCACAACGGAAGACTTATAGTGTTTGTATTGTTTCTTTTTATTATTATTATTATTATTATTATTATTCCTCCCAAATTTTGTGAGCGCGATTACTCAGAGATGGTTGGATAGATTTTCACAATTTTTCACATGATAGTAGGCTGATATATGAAGTTTATATAAAATTCCGTTTTTTGAAAAATTCACTTCCGGTCCGAAGTTATGGCCGAATTTCCAATTTTTAAATGGACTTTTGTCCGGAATTTTTCTCGGAAACGGTTTGAGGTTAAGATGTGAAATTTACAGGAGTATTAGATCATGACGTTCTCTTTGTTTCGAAGTTGTTTTCGTGTGTTTCCGGTACTTCCTGTCCGAACCGGAAATGAACTTGTGTTTGGTCAATTTTCAACTTTTTTGTTTTTTAATATTTTTTCAAGATATTATTATGTATAACATAGGTTATTCTACAAATACTAAATATATAATTTGTTTTGAAATCAGATTCCACATTTTGGAGATTTTCGGTACCGTCATTTTCCCTATTTACCTAGTGTGTATACAGTGGGCAAAGAAAGATAACTCTGACTTGTAAGTGAGAATAGAACTTTCGAGATAAAAGCGGAAATAGTATCGATGACGTCAGAGACATATACACTCTCCATGCACATGCATGCACGTGCGCGCGCGTGCAATTCCTTAAATGACCAATAAAATTTATTTAGTCGAACTTTTATATTTTTTGATGTAATGCTTTTAATTTTGAAGATAAAAATATGTATAAATAGTGTAGACAAGGTGACACAGTCATCTTGCACATACATGCACCTGTGCGCGCATGCAGTGCTAAAATGGTACTTTTATTTGATATAACTATAACTTTTACATTTTTTGATGACAAGCTTTAATACTCAGAATAAAAAGAAGTATTTATAGTGAAGACAAGATGACATGGTTATCATGTACATCCATACACGTGCACGCACGTGTAATGCCTAAATCGACTAATATACTTGATTTTTTAATGACCTTGACCTTTGACCCCTTCACCCAAAGGTCACAATCAAGCTTAAGTTTGTGGAAGTATTTACAACTCTCACTTTAACAAATGCTTAGACACACTAAGTACCACCCCCCCACCCCCCCCCCCACCCCACCTTCTTATAATAAAAAAATTAATAGCAACCTAGAAAATTTTCTCTAAAACTTAAACGACACCTCGGATCACATAAAATTTCAGGGAAGTGCAGAAAAGACCTCATAGAAAGTTTCCTGAAAGTTTTACGGTGAGTCTCTAAAGTACATAGAAATTATGAATGTTTACGGCAAAAATGACAAATTCTGTCGTGTTTGAAATTTAAGTGCAGATGAAAAAAGATATGATATAAACCTTTTATAGCCTATTTCTTCAGATGTCGTTAATAGCATTCATTTCTACTGATACGAAATAATATTTTAATACCAAGCATTCTTCTTTTATTTTACTTTTGAAATTTATTTGAATTTTTTTTTAGAATTAAACAATCTACAGAAATAGCGATTTTCGGTATATTAAAAAGCAATACACGTTTCTTCCCCGTAAAAAAAAATCAGGTATTTGAATTCATGAACAAATATTAATAAGGAGGTGTTAAACAATACCTGTCACATTAGCTGACACCCAAAAACCAGGGTACGTACACGGCATTTTCTTATTTTGTCCATCTGCAAACGGGGCTACCCTCAAATCCACGTGTTTTCAATGTCTTTATAAACATCTCAAAAACACCAAAGGAAGTAGCCTCCTATGCCTTGAAAGAAATAGTTCCTGTCAAAAACCTCGATTTATTTACAAAGTACATAAAATTTACTAGGCACAGGAAGCAGAGTTGTCAAAATGGCCTGGAAGGAAATAAAAAAAAAAATTCTCAAAAGAAAGGAAAATCAGTTTTATATGTATGGAACTACAATTGACTAAGTTCATTTTGATTGGTCAATTACCGGTGTGATACCCTTAGTCGACTCTAACCCAGTCTTGTCTTGGGAATAAAACCAACTCCGAGCCCGATGTTAAAATCCTCGTAGTAGAGAAATGAGAATTTTGTTCTTTTATTAATTAAGTCTTCCGTTCACAACGGAAGACTTATAGTGTTTGTATTGTTTCTTTTTATTATTATTATTATTATTATTATTATTCCTCCCAAATTTTGTGAGCGCGATTACTCAGAGATGGTTGGATAGATTTTCACAATTTTTCACATGATAGTAGGCTGATATATGAAGTTTATATAAAATTCCGTTTTTTGAAAAATTCACTTCCGGTCCGAAGTTATGGCCGAATTTCCAATTTTTAAATGGACTTTTGTCCGGAATTTTTCTCGGAAACGGTTTGAGGTTAAGATGTGAAATTTACAGGAGTATTAGATCATGACGTTCTCTTTGTTTCGAAGTTGTTTTCGTGTGTTTCCGGTACTTCCTGTCCGAACCGGAAATGAACTTGTGTTTGGTCAATTTTCAACTTTTTTGTTTTTTAATATTTTTTCAAGATATTATTATGTATAACATAGGTTATTCTACAAATACTAAATATATAATTTGTTTTGAAATCAGATTCCACATTTTGGAGATTTTCGGTACCGTCATTTTCCCTATTTACCTAGTGTGTATACAGTGGGCAAAGAAAGATAACTCTGACTTGTAAGTGAGAATAGAACTTTCGAGATAAAAGCGGAAATAGTATCGATGACGTCAGAGACATATACACTCTCCATGCACATGCATGCACGTGCGCGCGCGTGCAATTCCTTAAATGACCAATAAAATTTATTTAGTCGAACTTTTATATTTTTTGATGTAATGCTTTTAATTTTGAAGATAAAAATATGTATAAATAGTGTAGACAAGGTGACACAGTCATCTTGCACATACATGCACCTGTGCGCGCATGCAGTGCTAAAATGGTACTTTTATTTGATATAACTATAACTTTTACATTTTTTGATGACAAGCTTTAATACTCAGAATAAAAAGAAGTATTTATAGTGAAGACAAGATGACATGGTTATCATGTACATCCATACACGTGCACGCACGTGTAATGCCTAAATCGACTAATATACTTGATTTTTTAATGACCTTGACCTTTGACCCCTTCACCCAAAGGTCACAATCAAGCTTAAGTTTGTGGAAGTATTTACAACTCTCACTTTAACAAATGCTTAGACACACTAAGTACCACCCCCCCCCCCCCCCCCCCCACCCCACCTTCTTATAATAAAAAAATTAATAGCAACCTAGAAAATTTTCTCTAAAACTTAAACGACACCTCGGATCACATAAAATTTCAGGGAAGTGCAGAAAAGACCTCATAGAAAGTTTCCTGAAAGTTTTACGGTGAGTCTCTAAAGTACATAGAAATTATGAATGTTTACGGCAAAAATGACAAATTCTGTCGTGTTTGAAATTTAAGTGCAGATGAAAAAAGATATGATATAAACCTTTTATAGCCTATTTCTTCAGATGTCGTTAATAGCATTCATTTCTACTGATACGAAATAATATTTTAATACCAAGCATTCTTCTTTTATTTTACTTTTGAAATTTATTTGAATTTTTTTTTAGAATTAAACAATCTACAGAAATAGCGATTTTCGGTATATTAAAAAGCAATACACGTTTCTTCCCCGTAAAAAAAAATCAGGTATTTGAATTCATGAACAAATATTAATAAGGAGGTGTTAAACAATACCTGTCACATTAGCTGACACCCAAAAACCAGGGTACGTACACGGCATTTTCTTATTTTGTCCATCTGCAAACGGGGCTACCCTCAAATCCACGTGTTTTCAATGTCTTTATAAACATCTCAAAAACACCAAAGGAAGTAGCCTCCTATGCCTTGAAAGAAATAGTTCCTGTCAAAAACCTCGATTTATTTACAAAGTACATAAAATTTACTAGGCACAGGAAGCAGAGTTGTCAAAATGGCCTGGAAGGAAATAAAAAAAAAAATTCTCAAAAGAAAGGAAAATCAGTTTTATATGTATGGAACTACAATTGACTAAGTTCATTTTGATTGGTCAATTACCGGTGTGATACCCTTAGTCGACTCTAACCCAGTCTTGTCTTGGGAATAAAACCAACTCCGAGCCCGATGTTAAAATCCTCGTAGTAGAGAAATGAGAATTTTGTTCTTTTATTAATTAAGTCTTCCGTTCACAACGGAAGACTTATAGTGTTTGTATTGTTTCTTTTTATTATTATTATTATTATTATTATTATTCCTCCCAAATTTTGTGAGCGCGATTACTCAGAGATGGTTGGATAGATTTTCACAATTTTTCACATGATAGTAGGCTGATATATGAAGTTTATATAAAATTCCGTTTTTTGAAAAATTCACTTCCGGTCCGAAGTTATGGCCGAATTTCCAATTTTTAAATGGACTTTTGTCCGGAATTTTTCTCGGAAACGGTTTGAGGTTAAGATGTGAAATTTACAGGAGTATTAGATCATGACGTTCTCTTTGTTTCGAAGTTGTTTTCGTGTGTTTCCGGTACTTCCTGTCCGAACCGGAAATGAACTTGTGTTTGGTCAATTTTCAACTTTTTTGTTTTTTAATATTTTTTCAAGATATTATTATGTATAACATAGGTTATTCTACAAATACTAAATATATAATTTGTTTTGAAATCAGATTCCACATTTTGGAGATTTTCGGTACCGTCATTTTCCCTATTTACCTAGTGTGTATACAGTGGGCAAAGAAAGATAACTCTGACTTGTAAGTGAGAATAGAACTTTCGAGATAAAAGCGGAAATAGTATCGATGACGTCAGAGACATATACACTCTCCATGCACATGCATGCACGTGCGCGCGCGTGCAATTCCTTAAATGACCAATAAAATTTATTTAGTCGAACTTTTATATTTTTTGATGTAATGCTTTTAATTTTGAAGATAAAAATATGTATAAATAGTGTAGACAAGGTGACACAGTCATCTTGCACATACATGCACCTGTGCGCGCATGCAGTGCTAAAATGGTACTTTTATTTGATATAACTATAACTTTTACATTTTTTGATGACAAGCTTTAATACTCAGAATAAAAAGAAGTATTTATAGTGAAGACAAGATGACATGGTTATCATGTACATCCATACACGTGCACGCACGTGTAATGCCTAAATCGACTAATATACTTGATTTTTTAATGACCTTGACCTTTGACCCCTTCACCCAAAGGTCACAATCAAGCTTAAGTTTGTGGAAGTATTTACAACTCTCACTTTAACAAATGCTTAGACACACTAAGTACCACCCCCCCACCCCCCCCCCCACCCCACCTTCTTATAATAAAAAAATTAATAGCAACCTAGAAAATTTTCTCTAAAACTTAAACGACACCTCGGATCACATAAAATTTCAGGGAAGTGCAGAAAAGACCTCATAGAAAGTTTCCTGAAAGTTTTACGGTGAGTCTCTAAAGTACATAGAAATTATGAATGTTTACGGCAAAAATGACAAATTCTGTCGTGTTTGAAATTTAAGTGCAGATGAAAAAAGATATGATATAAACCTTTTATAGCCTATTTCTTCAGATGTCGTTAATAGCATTCATTTCTACTGATACGAAATAATATTTTAATACCAAGCATTCTTCTTTTATTTTACTTTTGAAATTTATTTGAATTTTTTTTTAGAATTAAACAATCTACAGAAATAGCGATTTTCGGTATATTAAAAAGCAATACACGTTTCTTCCCCGTAAAAAAAAATCAGGTATTTGAATTCATGAACAAATATTAATAAGGAGGTGTTAAACAATACCTGTCACATTAGCTGACACCCAAAAACCAGGGTACGTACACGGCATTTTCTTATTTTGTCCATCTGCAAACGGGGCTACCCTCAAATCCACGTGTTTTCAATGTCTTTATAAACATCTCAAAAACACCAAAGGAAGTAGCCTCCTATGCCTTGAAAGAAATAGTTCCTGTCAAAAACCTCGATTTATTTACAAAGTACATAAAATTTACTAGGCACAGGAAGCAGAGTTGTCAAAATGGCCTGGAAGGAAATAAAAAAAAAAATTCTCAAAAGAAAGGAAAATCAGTTTTATATGTATGGAACTACAATTGACTAAGTTCATTTTGATTGGTCAATTACCGGTGTGATACCCTTAGTCGACTCTAACCCAGTCTTGTCTTGGGAATAAAACCAACTCCGAGCCCGATGTTAAAATCCTCGTAGTAGAGAAATGAGAATTTTGTTCTTTTATTAATTAAGTCTTCCGTTCACAACGGAAGACTTATAGTGTTTGTATTGTTTCTTTTTATTATTATTATTATTATTATTATTATTCCTCCCAAATTTTGTGAGCGCGATTACTCAGAGATGGTTGGATAGATTTTCACAATTTTTCACATGATAGTAGGCTGATATATGAAGTTTATATAAAATTCCGTTTTTTGAAAAATTCACTTCCGGTCCGAAGTTATGGCCGAATTTCCAATTTTTAAATGGACTTTTGTCCGGAATTTTTCTCGGAAACGGTTTGAGGTTAAGATGTGAAATTTACAGGAGTATTAGATCATGACGTTCTCTTTGTTTCGAAGTTGTTTTCGTGTGTTTCCGGTACTTCCTGTCCGAACCGGAAATGAACTTGTGTTTGGTCAATTTTCAACTTTTTTGTTTTTTAATATTTTTTCAAGATATTATTATGTATAACATAGGTTATTCTACAAATACTAAATATATAATTTGTTTTGAAATCAGATTCCACATTTTGGAGATTTTCGGTACCGTCATTTTCCCTATTTACCTAGTGTGTATACAGTGGGCAAAGAAAGATAACTCTGACTTGTAAGTGAGAATAGAACTTTCGAGATAAAAGCGGAAATAGTATCGATGACGTCAGAGACATATACACTCTCCATGCACATGCATGCACGTGCGCGCGCGTGCAATTCCTTAAATGACCAATAAAATTTATTTAGTCGAACTTTTATATTTTTTGATGTAATGCTTTTAATTTTGAAGATAAAAATATGTATAAATAGTGTAGACAAGGTGACACAGTCATCTTGCACATACATGCACCTGTGCGCGCATGCAGTGCTAAAATGGTACTTTTATTTGATATAACTATAACTTTTACATTTTTTGATGACAAGCTTTAATACTCAGAATAAAAAGAAGTATTTATAGTGAAGACAAGATGACATGGTTATCATGTACATCCATACACGTGCACGCACGTGTAATGCCTAAATCGACTAATATACTTGATTTTTTAATGACCTTGACCTTTGACCCCTTCACCCAAAGGTCACAATCAAGCTTAAGTTTGTGGAAGTATTTACAACTCTCACTTTAACAAATGCTTAGACACACTAAGTACCACCCCCCCACCCCCCCCCCCACCCCACCTTCTTATAATAAAAAAATTAATAGCAACCTAGAAAATTTTCTCTAA
The DNA here is from genome assembly GCF_033153115.1 of Saccostrea echinata. Taxonomy (NCBI): domain Eukaryota; kingdom Metazoa; phylum Mollusca; class Bivalvia; order Ostreida; family Ostreidae; genus Saccostrea; species Saccostrea echinata. The sequence goes on from NW_026889947.1 coordinate 18,753, forward strand.
AACTTAAACGACACCTCGGATCACATAAAATTTCAGGGAAGTGCAGAAAAGACCTCATAGAAAGTTTCCTGAAAGTTTTACGGTGAGTCTCTAAAGTACATAGAAATTATGAATGTTTACGGCAAAAATGACAAATTCTGTCGTGTTTGAAATTTAAGTGCAGATGAAAAAAGATATGATATAAACCTTTTATAGCCTATTTCTTCAGATGTCGTTAATAGCATTCATTTCTACTGATACGAAATAATATTTTAATACCAAGCATTCTTCTTTTATTTTACTTTTGAAATTTATTTGAATTTTTTTTTAGAATTAAACAATCTACAGAAATAGCGATTTTCGGTATATTAAAAAGCAATACACGTTTCTTCCCCGTAAAAAAAAATCAGGTATTTGAATTCATGAACAAATATTAATAAGGAGGTGTTAAACAATACCTGTCACATTAGCTGACACCCAAAAACCAGGGTACGTACACGGCATTTTCTTATTTTGTCCATCTGCAAACGGGGCTACCCTCAAATCCACGTGTTTTCAATGTCTTTATAAACATCTCAAAAACACCAAAGGAAGTAGCCTCCTATGCCTTGAAAGAAATAGTTCCTGTCAAAAACCTCGATTTATTTACAAAGTACATAAAATTTACTAGGCACAGGAAGCAGAGTTGTCAAAATGGCCTGGAAGGAAATAAAAAAAAAAATTCTCAAAAGAAAGGAAAATCAGTTTTATATGTATGGAACTACAATTGACTAAGTTCATTTTGATTGGTCAATTACCGGTGTGATACCCTTAGTCGACTCTAACCCAGTCTTGTCTTGGGAATAAAACCAACTCCGAGCCCGATGTTAAAATCCTCGTAGTAGAGAAATGAGAATTTTGTTCTTTTATTAATTAAGTCTTCCGTTCACAACGGAAGACTTATAGTGTTTGTATTGTTTCTTTTTATTATTATTATTATTATTATTATTATTCCTCCCAAATTTTGTGAGCGCGATTACTCAGAGATGGTTGGATAGATTTTCACAATTTTTCACATGATAGTAGGCTGATATATGAAGTTTATATAAAATTCCGTTTTTTGAAAAATTCACTTCCGGTCCGAAGTTATGGCCGAATTTCCAATTTTTAAATGGACTTTTGTCCGGAATTTTTCTCGGAAACGGTTTGAGGTTAAGATGTGAAATTTACAGGAGTATTAGATCATGACGTTCTCTTTGTTTCGAAGTTGTTTTCGTGTGTTTCCGGTACTTCCTGTCCGAACCGGAAATGAACTTGTGTTTGGTCAATTTTCAACTTTTTTGTTTTTTAATATTTTTTCAAGATATTATTATGTATAACATAGGTTATTCTACAAATACTAAATATATAATTTGTTTTGAAATCAGATTCCACATTTTGGAGATTTTCGGTACCGTCATTTTCCCTATTTACCTAGTGTGTATACAGTGGGCAAAGAAAGATAACTCTGACTTGTAAGTGAGAATAGAACTTTCGAGATAAAAGCGGAAATAGTATCGATGACGTCAGAGACATATACACTCTCCATGCACATGCATGCACGTGCGCGCGCGTGCAATTCCTTAAATGACCAATAAAATTTATTTAGTCGAACTTTTATATTTTTTGATGTAATGCTTTTAATTTTGAAGATAAAAATATGTATAAATAGTGTAGACAAGGTGACACAGTCATCTTGCACATACATGCACCTGTGCGCGCATGCAGTGCTAAAATGGTACTTTTATTTGATATAACTATAACTTTTACATTTTTTGATGACAAGCTTTAATACTCAGAATAAAAAGAAGTATTTATAGTGAAGACAAGATGACATGGTTATCATGTACATCCATACACGTGCACGCACGTGTAATGCCTAAATCGACTAATATACTTGATTTTTTAATGACCTTGACCTTTGACCCCTTCACCCAAAGGTCACAATCAAGCTTAAGTTTGTGGAAGTATTTACAACTCTCACTTTAACAAATGCTTAGACACACTAAGTACCACCCCCCCACCCCCCCCCCCACCCCACCTTCTTATAATAAAAAAATTAATAGCAACCTAGAAAATTTTCTCTAAAACTTAAACGACACCTCGGATCACATAAAATTTCAGGGAAGTGCAGAAAAGACCTCATAGAAAGTTTCCTGAAAGTTTTACGGTGAGTCTCTAAAGTACATAGAAATTATGAATGTTTACGGCAAAAATGACAAATTCTGTCGTGTTTGAAATTTAAGTGCAGATGAAAAAAGATATGATATAAACCTTTTATAGCCTATTTCTTCAGATGTCGTTAATAGCATTCATTTCTACTGATACGAAATAATATTTTAATACCAAGCATTCTTCTTTTATTTTACTTTTGAAATTTATTTGAATTTTTTTTTAGAATTAAACAATCTACAGAAATAGCGATTTTCGGTATATTAAAAAGCAATACACGTTTCTTCCCCGTAAAAAAAAATCAGGTATTTGAATTCATGAACAAATATTAATAAGGAGGTGTTAAACAATACCTGTCACATTAGCTGACACCCAAAAACCAGGGTACGTACACGGCATTTTCTTATTTTGTCCATCTGCAAACGGGGCTACCCTCAAATCCACGTGTTTTCAATGTCTTTATAAACATCTCAAAAACACCAAAGGAAGTAGCCTCCTATGCCTTGAAAGAAATAGTTCCTGTCAAAAACCTCGATTTATTTACAAAGTACATAAAATTTACTAGGCACAGGAAGCAGAGTTGTCAAAATGGCCTGGAAGGAAATAAAAAAAAAAATTCTCAAAAGAAAGGAAAATCAGTTTTATATGTATGGAACTACAATTGACTAAGTTCATTTTGATTGGTCAATTACCGGTGTGATACCCTTAGTCGACTCTAACCCAGTCTTGTCTTGGGAATAAAACCAACTCCGAGCCCGATGTTAAAATCCTCGTAGTAGAGAAATGAGAATTTTGTTCTTTTATTAATTAAGTCTTCCGTTCACAACGGAAGACTTATAGTGTTTGTATTGTTTCTTTTTATTATTATTATTATTATTATTATTATTCCTCCCAAATTTTGTGAGCGCGATTACTCAGAGATGGTTGGATAGATTTTCACAATTTTTCACATGATAGTAGGCTGATATATGAAGTTTATATAAAATTCCGTTTTTTGAAAAATTCACTTCCGGTCCGAAGTTATGGCCGAATTTCCAATTTTTAAATGGACTTTTGTCCGGAATTTTTCTCGGAAACGGTTTGAGGTTAAGATGTGAAATTTACAGGAGTATTAGATCATGACGTTCTCTTTGTTTCGAAGTTGTTTTCGTGTGTTTCCGGTACTTCCTGTCCGAACCGGAAATGAACTTGTGTTTGGTCAATTTTCAACTTTTTTGTTTTTTAATATTTTTTCAAGATATTATTATGTATAACATAGGTTATTCTACAAATACTAAATATATAATTTGTTTTGAAATCAGATTCCACATTTTGGAGATTTTCGGTACCGTCATTTTCCCTATTTACCTAGTGTGTATACAGTGGGCAAAGAAAGATAACTCTGACTTGTAAGTGAGAATAGAACTTTCGAGATAAAAGCGGAAATAGTATCGATGACGTCAGAGACATATACACTCTCCATGCACATGCATGCACGTGCGCGCGCGTGCAATTCCTTAAATGACCAATAAAATTTATTTAGTCGAACTTTTATATTTTTTGATGTAATGCTTTTAATTTTGAAGATAAAAATATGTATAAATAGTGTAGACAAGGTGACACAGTCATCTTGCACATACATGCACCTGTGCGCGCATGCAGTGCTAAAATGGTACTTTTATTTGATATAACTATAACTTTTACATTTTTTGATGACAAGCTTTAATACTCAGAATAAAAAGAAGTATTTATAGTGAAGACAAGATGACATGGTTATCATGTACATCCATACACGTGCACGCACGTGTAATGCCTAAATCGACTAATATACTTGATTTTTTAATGACCTTGACCTTTGACCCCTTCACCCAAAGGTCACAATCAAGCTTAAGTTTGTGGAAGTATTTACAACTCTCACTTTAACAAATGCTTAGACACACTAAGTACCACCCCCCCACCCCCCCCCCCACCCCACCTTCTTATAATAAAAAAATTAATAGCAACCTAGAAAATTTTCTCTAAAACTTAAACGACACCTCGGATCACATAAAATTTCAGGGAAGTGCAGAAAAGACCTCATAGAAAGTTTCCTGAAAGTTTTACGGTGAGTCTCTAAAGTACATAGAAATTATGAATGTTTACGGCAAAAATGACAAATTCTGTCGTGTTTGAAATTTAAGTGCAGATGAAAAAAGATATGATATAAACCTTTTATAGCCTATTTCTTCAGATGTCGTTAATAGCATTCATTTCTACTGATACGAAATAATATTTTAATACCAAGCATTCTTCTTTTATTTTACTTTTGAAATTTATTTGAATTTTTTTTTAGAATTAAACAATCTACAGAAATAGCGATTTTCGGTATATTAAAAAGCAATACACGTTTCTTCCCCGTAAAAAAAAATCAGGTATTTGAATTCATGAACAAATATTAATAAGGAGGTGTTAAACAATACCTGTCACATTAGCTGACACCCAAAAACCAGGGTACGTACACGGCATTTTCTTATTTTGTCCATCTGCAAACGGGGCTACCCTCAAATCCACGTGTTTTCAATGTCTTTATAAACATCTCAAAAACACCAAAGGAAGTAGCCTCCTATGCCTTGAAAGAAATAGTTCCTGTCAAAAACCTCGATTTATTTACAAAGTACATAAAATTTACTAGGCACAGGAAGCAGAGTTGTCAAAATGGCCTGGAAGGAAATAAAAAAAAAAATTCTCAAAAGAAAGGAAAATCAGTTTTATATGTATGGAACTACAATTGACTAAGTTCATTTTGATTGGTCAATTACCGGTGTGATACCCTTAGTCGACTCTAACCCAGTCTTGTCTTGGGAATAAAACCAACTCCGAGCCCGATGTTAAAATCCTCGTAGTAGAGAAATGAGAATTTTGTTCTTTTATTAATTAAGTCTTCCGTTCACAACGGAAGACTTATAGTGTTTGTATTGTTAAGTCTTCCGTTCACAACGGAAGACTTATAGTGATTGTATTGTTTCTTTTTATTATTATTATTATTATTATTATTCCTCCCAAATTTTGTGAGCGCGATTACTCAAAGATGGTTGGATAGATTTTCACAATTTTTCACATGATAGTAGGCTGATATATGAAGTTTATATAAAATTCCGTTTTTTGAAAAATTCACTTCCGGTCCGAAGTTACGGCCGAATTTCCAATTTTTAAATGGACTTTTGTCCGGAATTTTTCTCGGAAACGGTTTAAGGTAAAGATGTGAAATTTACAGGGGTATTAGACCATGACATTCTCTTTGTTTCGAAGTTGTTTTCGTGTGTTTCCGGTACTTCCTGTCCGAACCGGAAGTGAACTTGTGTATGGTCAATTTTCAACTTTTTTGTTTTTTAATATTTTTTCAAGATATTTTTATGTATAACAGAGGTTATTCTACAAATACTAAATATATAATTTGTTTTGAAATCAGATTCCACATTTTGGAGATTTTCGATACCCTCATTTTCCCTATTTACCTAGTGTGTAGACAATGGGCAAAGAAAGATAACTCTGACTTGTAAGTGAGAATAGAACTTTCGAGATAAAGGCGGAAATAGTATCGATATCGTCTCCATATTAAGACATTCCATATTCACTCTTTTCTACATGTAAGAATACGTTGGTTGCTCCATTCAGTGTATATATAATGTAAAGTTGCCATGCAATGTTAGCCTATATTGACAGTTACTGAGAATGCTTTTGTATTTACACATGTATATATATGTATGAAAAAAAAAAAAAAAAAAAAAAAAAAAAAAAAAAAAAAAACCGGCTAGCACATTCAAGTAAATATATTATAAACAGTATACATTTATAGTGATGGCATGCATCTAGCATACTGGATTACATCTTTTGACATTTGGCCTTGAAATTTAGGTCAAGGTCAAAAGTCAAGACCATTGAAAATCTACATAAATGGTTGGTATTAGCTATTTACCCAAATGACCTTGACCTTTGAACTTGAAATTCGACCTTGACCTTGACCCAAGGTAAAAAAAGAAATATGAAGTACATGTATCTAGATTCAGCTTTCAGTGTTTATTTCGGTTAGCAGGATAGAAGGTAAAGAGTTTTTTTAATGACCTTCACCTTTGACCTAAAGGTCACAAACAATCAATCTTTAAGTTCTTAAGTTCTTGGAGGTAGATACAAGATACAAATCCCACTTTAAATTGGTTTAGAGTAAACTACCCCCCCCCCCCCCTTCTTCCAAAGAAAAAAAAAAATCAAACTAATAGCAACGTAGAGAATTAATGTAAAACTCAAACATCACCTCGGATTGACATAAAATTTAAGCTAACTGCAGAAAAGACCCCAAAGAAAGTTTCCTGAAAGTTTTACGGTGAGTCTCTAAAGTATATAGAAATTATGAATTTTTACGGCGAAAATTACAAATTCTGTCGTGTTTGAAATTTCAGTGCAGATAAACAAAGACATGATCAAACCCTTTTATAGCCTATTTCTTTAGATGTCGTTAACAGCATTCAATTTTACTGATATGAAATGATATTTTAATACCAAGCATTCTTCTTTTATTTTACATTTGAAATTTATTTGATTTTTTTTTTAGAATTACGCAATCCCCAGAAATGGCGATTTTCGGTATATTAAAAAGCAATACACGTTTCTTCCCCGTGTTTCCCATCTAGAAATGCATACTAAACTTAATATTTTCATCCATTTAAAACATAAAAAAACTCAATTAAGATATTTTCAAACAACTCTTATTATGCACCTGTCATGCATTTACATTCCTAAACGTTTTCACCTATGCTCAATCTTTACATGCTTCTTACTACGCACCTTAAACGCACAATTTCCCATTAATATCAATCTTATAACTTCTTTCAGACCCTTGCCTTTCCATCTAGACCCTAAAACCTTCCCATTCCAACCCATAAACATACCCAAGAATTTGTCCGAATTTTTGAAACTGGCACTACTTGCGTGGTCAATGAAATAGCGGGTACCATTAGTCGACTCTAACCCAGTACGTCTTGTCTTTGGAATAAAATCAACTCCGAGCCCGATCTTAAAATCCTAGTAGAGAAATGAGAATTTTGCTGTTTTATTTATTTCCTTGCTTTTTTCTCCTTTTTTTCCAGCCCAAATCTGTGGAAAGACTTCTGTTTATTATGTTCCCCAAACGAACTTGGGCAGGATATTGCTTTTTACTGTGTTTTTTATTAGGTCTTCAGTTCACAACGGAAGACCTATAGTGATTGTATTGTTAAGTCTTCCGTTCACAACGGAAGACTTATAGTGATTGTATTGTTTCTTTTTATTATTAAGTCTTCCGTTCACAACGGAAGACTTATAGTGATTGTATTGTTTCTTTTTATTATTATTATTATTATTATTATTCCTCCCAAATTTTGTGAGCGCGATTACTCAAAGATGGTTGGATAGATTTTCACAATTTTTCACATGATAGTAGGCTGATATATGAAGTTTATATAAAATTCCGTTTTTTGAAAAATTCACTTCCGGTCCGAAGTTACGGCCGAATTTCCAATTTTTAAATGGACTTTTGTCCGGAATTTTTCTCGGAAACGGTTTAAGGTAAAGATGTGAAATTTACAGGGGTATTAGACCATGACATTCTCTTTGTTTCGAAGTTGTTTTCGTGTGTTTCCGGTACTTCCTGTCCGAACCGGAAGTGAACTTGTGTATGGTCAATTTTCAACTTTTTTGTTTTTTAATATTTTTTCAAGATATTTTTATGTATAACAGAGGTTATTCTACAAATACTAAATATATAATTTGTTTTGAAATCAGATTCCACATTTTGGAGATTTTCGATACCCTCATTTTCCCTATTTACCTAGTGTGTAGACAATGGGCAAAGAAAGATAACTCTGACTTGTAAGTGAGAATAGAACTTTCGAGATAAAGGCGGAAATAGTATCGATATCGTCTCCATATTAAGACATTCCATATTCACTCTTTTCTACATGTAAGAATACGTTGGTTGCTCCATTCAGTGTATATATAATGTAAAGTTGCCATGCAATGTTAGCCTATATTGACAGTTACTGAGAATGCTTTTGTATTTACACATGTATATATATGTATGAAAAAAAAAAAAAAAAAAAAAAAAAAAAAAAAAAAAAAAACCGGCTAGCACATTCAAGTAAATATATTATAAACAGTATACATTTATAGTGATGGCATGCATCTAGCATACTGGATTACATCTTTTGACATTTGGCCTTGAAATTTAGGTCAAGGTCAAAAGTCAAGACCATTGAAAATCTACATAAATGGTTGGTATTAGCTATTTACCCAAATGACCTTGACCTTTGAACTTGAAATTCGACCTTGACCTTGACCCAAGGTAAAAAAAGAAATATGAAGTACATGTATCTAGATTCAGCTTTCAGTGTTTATTTCGGTTAGCAGGATAGAAGGTAAAGAGTTTTTTTAATGACCTTCACCTTTGACCTAAAGGTCACAAACAATCAATCTTTAAGTTCTTAAGTTCTTGGAGGTAGATACAAGATACAAATCCCACTTTAAATTGGTTTAGAGTAAACTACCCCCCCCCCCTTCTTCCAAAGAAAAAAAAAAATCAAACTAATAGCAACGTAGAGAATTAATGTAAAACTCAAACATCACCTCGGATTGACATAAAATTTAAGCTAACTGCAGAAAAGACCCCAAAGAAAGTTTCCTGAAAGTTTTACGGTGAGTCTCTAAAGTATATAGAAATTATGAATTTTTACGGCGAAAATTACAAATTCTGTCGTGTTTGAAATTTCAGTGCAGATAAACAAAGACATGATCAAACCCTTTTATAGCCTATTTCTTTAGATGTCGTTAACAGCATTCAATTTTACTGATATGAAATGATATTTTAATACCAAGCATTCTTCTTTTATTTTACATTTGAAATTTATTTGATTTTTTTTTTAGAATTACGCAATCCCCAGAAATGGCGATTTTCGGTATATTAAAAAGCAATACACGTTTCTTCCCCGTGTTTCCCATCTAGAAATGCATACTAAACTTAATATTTTCATCCATTTAAAACATAAAAAAACTCAATTAAGATATTTTCAAACAACTCTTATTATGCACCTGTCATGCATTTACATTCCTAAACGTTTTCACCTATGCTCAATCTTTACATGCTTCTTACTACGCACCTTAAACGCACAATTTCCCATTAATATCAATCTTATAACTTCTTTCAGACCCTTGCCTTTCCATCTAGACCCTAAAACCTTCCCATTCCAACCCATAAACATACCCAAGAATTTGTCCGAATTTTTGAAACTGGCACTACTTGCGTGGTCAATGAAATAGCGGGTACCATTAGTCGACTCTAACCCAGTACGTCTTGTCTTTGGAATAAAATCAACTCCGAGCCCGATCTTAAAATCCTAGTAGAGAAATGAGAATTTTGCTGTTTTATTTATTTCCTTGCTTTTTTCTCCTTTTTTTCCAGCCCAAATCTGTGGAAAGACTTCTGTTTATTATGTTCCCCAAACGAACTTGGGCAGGATATTGCTTTTTACTGTGTTTTTTATTAGGTCTTCAGTTCACAACGGAAGACCTATAGTGATTGTATTGTTAAGTCTTCCGTTCACAACGGAAGACTTATAGTGATTGTATTGTTTCTTTTTATTATTAAGTCTTCCGTTCACAACGGAAGACTTATAGTGATTGTATTGTTTCTTTTTATTATTATTATTATTATTATTATTCCTCCCAAATTTTGTGAGCGCGATTACTCAGAGATGGTTGGATAGATTTTCACAATTTTTCACATGATAGTAGGCTGATATATGAAGTTTATATAAAATTCCGTTTTTTGAAAAATTCACTTCCGGTCCGAAGTTACGGCCGAATTTCCAATTTTTAAATGGACTTTTGTCCGGAATTTTTCTCGGAAACGGTTTAAGGTAAAGATGTGAAATTTACAGGGGTATTAGACCATGACATTCTCTTTGTTTCGAAGTTGTTTTCGTGTGTTTCCGGTACTTCCTGTCCGAACCGGAAGTGAACTTGTGTATGGTCAATTTTCAACTTTTTTGTTTTTTAATATTTTTTCAAGATATTTTTATGTATAACAGAGGTTATTCTACAAATACTAAATATATAATTTGTTTTGAAATCAGATTCCACATTTTGGAGATTTTCGATACCCTCATTTTCCCTATTTACCTAGTGTGTAGACAATGGGCAAAGAAAGATAACTCTGACTTGTAAGTGAGAATAGAACTTTCGAGATAAAGGCGGAAATAGTATCGATATCGTCTCCATATTAAGACATTCCATATTCACTCTTTTCTACATGTAAGAATACGTTGGTTGCTCCATTCAGTGTATATATAATGTAAAGTTGCCATGCAATGTTAGCCTATATTGACAGTTACTGAGAATGCTTTTGTATTTACACATGTATATATATGTATGAAAAAAAAAAAAAAAAAAAAAAAAAAAAAAAAAAAAAAAACCGGCTAGCACATTCAAGTAAATATATTATAAACAGTATACATTTATAGTGATGGCATGCATCTAGCATACTGGATTACATCTTTTGACATTTGGCCTTGAAATTTAGGTCAAGGTCAAAAGTCAAGACCATTGAAAATCTACATAAATGGTTGGTATTAGCTATTTACCCAAATGACCTTGACCTTTGAACTTGAAATTCGACCTTGACCTTGACCCAAGGTAAAAAAAGAAATATGAAGTACATGTATCTAGATTCAGCTTTCAGTGTTTATTTCGGTTAGCAGGATAGAAGGTAAAGAGTTTTTTTAATGACCTTCACCTTTGACCTAAAGGTCACAAACAATCAATCTTTAAGTTCTTAAGTTCTTGGAGGTAGATACAAGATACAAATCCCACTTTAAATTGGTTTAGAGTAAACTACCCCCCCCCCCTTCTTCCAAAGAAAAAAAAAAATCAAACTAATAGCAACGTAGAGAATTAATGTAAAACTCAAACATCACCTCGGATTGACATAAAATTTAAGCTAACTGCAGAAAAGACCCCAAAGAAAGTTTCCTGAAAGTTTTACGGTGAGTCTCTAAAGTATATAGAAATTATGAATTTTTACGGCGAAAATTACAAATTCTGTCGTGTTTGAAATTTCAGTGCAGATAAACAAAGACATGATCAAACCCTTTTATAGCCTATTTCTTTAGATGTCGTTAACAGCATTCAATTTTACTGATATGAAATGATATTTTAATACCAAGCATTCTTCTTTTATTTTACATTTGAAATTTATTTGATTTTTTTTTTAGAATTACGCAATCCCCAGAAATGGCGATTTTCGGTATATTAAAAAGCAATACACGTTTCTTCCCCGTGTTTCCCATCTAGAAATGCATACTAAACTTAATATTTTCATCCATTTAAAACATAAAAAAACTCAATTAAGATATTTTCAAACAACTCTTATTATGCACCTGTCATGCATTTACATTCCTAAACGTTTTCACCTATGCTCAATCTTTACATGCTTCTTACTACGCACCTTAAACGCACAATTTCCCATTAATATCAATCTTATAACTTCTTTCAGACCCTTGCCTTTCCATCTAGACCCTAAAACCTTCCCATTCCAACCCATAAACATACCCAAGAATTTGTCCGAATTTTTGAAACTGGCACTACTTGCGTGGTCAATGAAATAGCGGGTACCATTAGTCGACTCTAACCCAGTACGTCTTGTCTTTGGAATAAAATCAACTCCGAGCCCGATCTTAAAATCCTAGTAGAGAAATGAGAATTTTGCTGTTTTATTTATTTCCTTGCTTTTTTCTCCTTTTTTTCCAGCCCAAATCTGTGGAAAGACTTCTGTTTATTATGTTCCCCAAACGAACTTGGGCAGGATATTGCTTTTTACTGTGTTTTTTATTAGGTCTTCAGTTCACAACGGAAGACCTATAGTGATTGTATTGTTAAGTCTTCCGTTCACAACGGAAGACTTATAGTGATTGTATTGTTTCTTTTTATTATTAAGTCTTCCGTTCACAACGGAAGACTTATAGTGATTGTATTGTTTCTTTTTATTATTATTATTATTATTATTATTCCTCCCAAATTTTGTGAGCGCGATTACTCAGAGATGGTTGGATAGATTTTCACAATTTTTCACATGATAGTAGGCTGATATATGAAGTTTATATAAAATTCCGTTTTTTGAAAAATTCACTTCCGGTCCGAAGTTACGGCCGAATTTCCAATTTTTAAATGGACTTTTGTCCGGAATTTTTCTCGGAAACGGTTTAAGGTAAAGATGTGAAATTTACAGGGGTATTAGACCATGACATTCTCTTTGTTTCGAAGTTGTTTTCGTGTGTTTCCGGTACTTCCTGTCCGAACCGGAAGTGAACTTGTGTATGGTCAATTTTCAACTTTTTTGTTTTTTAATATTTTTTCAAGATATTTTTATGTATAACAGAGGTTATTCTACAAATACTAAATATATAATTTGTTTTGAAATCAGATTCCACATTTTGGAGATTTTCGATACCCTCATTTTCCCTATTTACCTAGTGTGTAGACAATGGGCAAAGAAAGATAACTCTGACTTGTAAGTGAGAATAGAACTTTCGAGATAAAGGCGGAAATAGTATCGATATCGTCTCCATATTAAGACATTCCATATTCACTCTTTTCTACATGTAAGAATACGTTGGTTGCTCCATTCAGTGTATATATAATGTAAAGTTGCCATGCAATGTTAGCCTATATTGACAGTTACTGAGAATGCTTTTGTATTTACACATGTATATATATGTATGAAAAAAAAAAAAAAAAAAAAAAAAAAAAAAAAAAAAAAAAACCGGCTAGCACATTCAAGTAAATATATTATAAACAGTATACATTTATAGTGATGGCATGCATCTAGCATACTGGATTACATCTTTTGACATTTGGCCTTGAAATTTAGGTCAAGGTCAAAAGTCAAGACCATTGAAAATCTACATAAATGGTTGGTATTAGCTATTTACCCAAATGACCTTGACCTTTGAACTTGAAATTCGACCTTGACCTTGACCCAAGGTAAAAAAAGAAATATGAAGTACATGTATCTAGATTCAGCTTTCAGTGTTTATTTCGGTTAGCAGGATAGAAGGTAAAGAGTTTTTTTAATGACCTTCACCTTTGACCTAAAGGTCACAAACAATCAATCTTTAAGTTCTTAAGTTCTTGGAGGTAGATACAAGATACAAATCCCACTTTAAATTGGTTTAGAGTAAACTACCCCCCCCCCCTTCTTCCAAAGAAAAAAAAAAATCAAACTAATAGCAACGTAGAGAATTAATGTAAAACTCAAACATCACCTCGGATTGACATAAAATTTAAGCTAACTGCAGAAAAGACCCCAAAGAAAGTTTCCTGAAAGTTTTACGGTGAGTCTCTAAAGTATATAGAAATTATGAATTTTTACGGCGAAAATTACAAATTCTGTCGTGTTTGAAATTTCAGTGCAGATAAACAAAGACATGATCAAACCCTTTTATAGCCTATTTCTTTAGATGTCGTTAACAGCATTCAATTTTACTGATATGAAATGATATTTTAATACCAAGCATTCTTCTTTTATTTTACATTTGAAATTTATTTGATTTTTTTTTTAGAATTACGCAATCCCCAGAAATGGCGATTTTCGGTATATTAAAAAGCAATACACGTTTCTTCCCCGTGTTTCCCATCTAGAAATGCATACTAAACTTAATATTTTCATCCATTTAAAACATAAAAAAACTCAATTAAGATATTTTCAAACAACTCTTATTATGCACCTGTCATGCATTTACATTCCTAAACGTTTTCACCTATGCTCAATCTTTACATGCTTCTTACTACGCACCTTAAACGCACAATTTCCCATTAATATCAATCTTATAACTTCTTTCAGACCCTTGCCTTTCCATCTAGACCCTAAAACCTTCCCATTCCAACCCATAAACATACCCAAGAATTTGTCCGAATTTTTGAAACTGGCACTACTTGCGTGGTCAATGAAATAGCGGGTACCATTAGTCGACTCTAACCCAGTACGTCTTGTCTTTGGAATAAAATCAACTCCGAGCCCGATCTTAAAATCCTAGTAGAGAAATGAGAATTTTGCTGTTTTATTTATTTCCTTGCTTTTTTCTCCTTTTTTTCCAGCCCAAATCTGTGGAAAGACTTCTGTTTATTATGTTCCCCAAACGAACTTGGGCAGGATATTGCTTTTTACTGTGTTTTTTATTAGGTCTTCAGTTCACAACGGAAGACCTATAGTGATTGTATTGTTAAGTCTTCCGTTCACAACGGAAGACTTATAGTGATTGTATTGTTTCTTTTTATTATTAAGTCTTCCGTTCACAACGGAAGACTTATAGTGATTGTATTGTTTCTTTTTATTATTATTATTATTATTATTATTCCTCCCAAATTTTGTGAGCGCGATTACTCAGAGATGGTTGGATAGATTTTCACAATTTTTCACATGATAGTAGGCTGATATATGAAGTTTATATAAAATTCCGTTTTTTGAAAAATTCACTTCCGGTCCGAAGTTACGGCCGAATTTCCAATTTTTAAATGGACTTTTGTCCGGAATTTTTCTCGGAAACGGTTTAAGGTAAAGATGTGAAATTTACAGGGGTATTAGACCATGACATTCTCTTTGTTTCGAAGTTGTTTTCGTGTGTTTCCGGTACTTCCTGTCCGAACCGGAAGTGAACTTGTGTATGGTCAATTTTCAACTTTTTTGTTTTTTAATATTTTTTCAAGATATTTTTATGTATAACAGAGGTTATTCTACAAATACTAAATATATAATTTGTTTTGAAATCAGATTCCACATTTTGGAGATTTTCGATACCCTCATTTTCCCTATTTACCTAGTGTGTAGACAATGGGCAAAGAAAGATAACTCTGACTTGTAAGTGAGAATAGAACTTTCGAGATAAAGGCGGAAATAGTATCGATATCGTCTCCATATTAAGACATTCCATATTCACTCTTTTCTACATGTAAGAATACGTTGGTTGCTCCATTCAGTGTATATATAATGTAAAGTTGCCATGCAATGTTAGCCTATATTGACAGTTACTGAGAATGCTTTTGTATTTACACATGTATATATATGTATGAAAAAAAAAAAAAAAAAAAAAAAAAAAAAAAAAAAAAAAAACCGGCTAGCACATTCAAGTAAATATATTATAAACAGTATACATTTATAGTGATGGCATGCATCTAGCATACTGGATTACATCTTTTGACATTTGGCCTTGAAATTTAGGTCAAGGTCAAAAGTCAAGACCATTGAAAATCTACATAAATGGTTGGTATTAGCTATTTACCCAAATGACCTTGACCTTTGAACTTGAAATTCGACCTTGACCTTGACCCAAGGTAAAAAAAGAAATATGAAGTACATGTATCTAGATTCAGCTTTCAGTGTTTATTTCGGTTAGCAGGATAGAAGGTAAAGAGTTTTTTTAATGACCTTCACCTTTGACCTAAAGGTCACAAACAATCAATCTTTAAGTTCTTAAGTTCTTGGAGGTAGATACAAGATACAAATCCCACTTTAAATTGGTTTAGAGTAAACTACCCCCCCCCCCTTCTTCCAAAGAAAAAAAAAAATCAAACTAATAGCAACGTAGAGAATTAATGTAAAACTCAAACATCACCTCGGATTGACATAAAATTTAAGCTAACTGCAGAAAAGACCCCAAAGAAAGTTTCCTGAAAGTTTTACGGTGAGTCTCTAAAGTATATAGAAATTATGAATTTTTACGGCGAAAATTACAAATTCTGTCGTGTTTGAAATTTCAGTGCAGATAAACAAAGACATGATCAAACCCTTTTATAGCCTATTTCTTTAGATGTCGTTAACAGCATTCAATTTTACTGATATGAAATGATATTTTAATACCAAGCATTCTTCTTTTATTTTACATTTGAAATTTATTTGATTTTTTTTTTAGAATTACGCAATCCCCAGAAATGGCGATTTTCGGTATATTAAAAAGCAATACACGTTTCTTCCCCGTGTTTCCCATCTAGAAATGCATACTAAACTTAATATTTTCATCCATTTAAAACATAAAAAAACTCAATTAAGATATTTTCAAACAACTCTTATTATGCACCTGTCATGCATTTACATTCCTAAACGTTTTCACCTATGCTCAATCTTTACATGCTTCTTACTACGCACCTTAAACGCACAATTTCCCATTAATATCAATCTTATAACTTCTTTCAGACCCTTGCCTTTCCATCTAGACCCTAAAACCTTCCCATTCCAACCCATAAACATACCCAAGAATTTGTCCGAATTTTTGAAACTGGCACTACTTGCGTGGTCAATGAAATAGCGGGTACCATTAGTCGACTCTAACCCAGTACGTCTTGTCTTTGGAATAAAATCAACTCCGAGCCCGATCTTAAAATCCTAGTAGAGAAATGAGAATTTTGCTGTTTTATTTATTTCCTTGCTTTTTTCTCCTTTTTTTCCAGCCCAAATCTGTGGAAAGACTTCTGTTTATTATGTTCCCCAAACGAACTTGGGCAGGATATTGCTTTTTACTGTGTTTTTTATTAGGTCTTCAGTTCACAACGGAAGACCTATAGTGATTGTATTGTTAAGTCTTCCGTTCACAACGGAAGACTTATAGTGATTGTATTGTTTCTTTTTATTATTAAGTCTTCCGTTCACAACGGAAGACTTATAGTGATTGTATTGTTTCTTTTTATTATTATTATTATTATTATTATTCCTCCCAAATTTTGTGAGCGCGATTACTCAGAGATGGTTGGATAGATTTTCACAATTTTTCACATGATAGTAGGCTGATATATGAAGTTTATATAAAATTCCGTTTTTTGAAAAATTCACTTCCGGTCCGAAGTTACGGCCGAATTTCCAATTTTTAAATGGACTTTTGTCCGGAATTTTTCTCGGAAACGGTTTAAGGTAAAGATGTGAAATTTACAGGGGTATTAGACCATGACATTCTCTTTGTTTCGAAGTTGTTTTCGTGTGTTTCCGGTACTTCCTGTCCGAACCGGAAGTGAACTTGTGTATGGTCAATTTTCAACTTTTTTGTTTTTTAATATTTTTTCAAGATATTTTTATGTATAACAGAGGTTATTCTACAAATACTAAATATATAATTTGTTTTGAAATCAGATTCCACATTTTGGAGATTTTCGATACCCTCATTTTCCCTATTTACCTAGTGTGTAGACAATGGGCAAAGAAAGATAACTCTGACTTGTAAGTGAGAATAGAACTTTCGAGATAAAGGCGGAAATAGTATCGATATCGTCTCCATATTAAGACATTCCATATTCACTCTTTTCTACATGTAAGAATACGTTGGTTGCTCCATTCAGTGTATATATAATGTAAAGTTGCCATGCAATGTTAGCCTATATTGACAGTTACTGAGAATGCTTTTGTATTTACACATGTATATATATGTATGAAAAAAAAAAAAAAAAAAAAAAAAAAAAAAAAAAAAAAAAACCGGCTAGCACATTCAAGTAAATATATTATAAACAGTATACATTTATAGTGATGGCATGCATCTAGCATACTGGATTACATCTTTTGACATTTGGCCTTGAAATTTAGGTCAAGGTCAAAAGTCAAGACCATTGAAAATCTACATAAATGGTTGGTATTAGCTATTTACCCAAATGACCTTGACCTTTGAACTTGAAATTCGACCTTGACCTTGACCCAAGGTAAAAAAAGAAATATGAAGTACATGTATCTAGATTCAGCTTTCAGTGTTTATTTCGGTTAGCAGGATAGAAGGTAAAGAGTTTTTTTAATGACCTTCACCTTTGACCTAAAGGTCACAAACAATCAATCTTTAAGTTCTTAAGTTCTTGGAGGTAGATACAAGATACAAATCCCACTTTAAATTGGTTTAGAGTAAACTACCCCCCCCCCCTTCTTCCAAAGAAAAAAAAAAATCAAACTAATAGCAACGTAGAGAATTAATGTAAAACTCAAACATCACCTCGGATTGACATAAAATTTAAGCTAACTGCAGAAAAGACCCCAAAGAAAGTTTCCTGAAAGTTTTACGGTGAGTCTCTAAAGTATATAGAAATTATGAATTTTTACGGCGAAAATTACAAATTCTGTCGTGTTTGAAATTTCAGTGCAGATAAACAAAGACATGATCAAACCCTTTTATAGCCTATTTCTTTAGATGTCGTTAACAGCATTCAATTTTACTGATATGAAATGATATTTTAATACCAAGCATTCTTCTTTTATTTTACATTTGAAATTTATTTGATTTTTTTTTTAGAATTACGCAATCCCCAGAAATGGCGATTTTCGGTATATTAAAAAGCAATACACGTTTCTTCCCCGTGTTTCCCATCTAGAAATGCATACTAAACTTAATATTTTCATCCATTTAAAACATAAAAAAACTCAATTAAGATATTTTCAAACAACTCTTATTATGCACCTGTCATGCATTTACATTCCTAAACGTTTTCACCTATGCTCAATCTTTACATGCTTCTTACTACGCACCTTAAACGCACAATTTCCCATTAATATCAATCTTATAACTTCTTTCAGACCCTTGCCTTTCCATCTAGACCCTAAAACCTTCCCATTCCAACCCATAAACATACCCAAGAATTTGTCCGAATTTTTGAAACTGGCACTACTTGCGTGGTCAATGAAATAGCGGGTACCATTAGTCGACTCTAACCCAGTACGTCTTGTCTTTGGAATAAAATCAACTCCGAGCCCGATCTTAAAATCCTAGTAGAGAAATGAGAATTTTGCTGTTTTATTTATTTCCTTGCTTTTTTCTCCTTTTTTTCCAGCCCAAATCTGTGGAAAGACTTCTGTTTATTATGTTCCCCAAACGAACTTGGGCAGGATATTGCTTTTTACTGTGTTTTTTATTAGGTCTTCAGTTCACAACGGAAGACCTATAGTGATTGTATTGTTAAGTCTTCCGTTCACAACGGAAGACTTATAGTGATTGTATTGTTTCTTTTTATTATTAAGTCTTCCGTTCACAACGGAAGACTTATAGTGATTGTATTGTTTCTTTTTATTATTATTATTATTATTATTATTCCTCCCAAATTTTGTGAGCGCGATTACTCAGAGATGGTTGGATAGATTTTCACAATTTTTCACATGATAGTAGGCTGATATATGAAGTTTATATAAAATTCCGTTTTTTGAAAAATTCACTTCCGGTCCGAAGTTACGGCCGAATTTCCAATTTTTAAATGGACTTTTGTCCGGAATTTTTCTCGGAAACGGTTTAAGGTAAAGATGTGAAATTTACAGGGGTATTAGACCATGACATTCTCTTTGTTTCGAAGTTGTTTTCGTGTGTTTCCGGTACTTCCTGTCCGAACCGGAAGTGAACTTGTGTATGGTCAATTTTCAACTTTTTTGTTTTTTAATATTTTTTCAAGATATTTTTATGTATAACAGAGGTTATTCTACAAATACTAAATATATAATTTGTTTTGAAATCAGATTCCACATTTTGGAGATTTTCGATACCCTCATTTTCCCTATTTACCTAGTGTGTAGACAATGGGCAAAGAAAGATAACTCTGACTTGTAAGTGAGAATAGAACTTTCGAGATAAAGGCGGAAATAGTATCGATATCGTCTCCATATTAAGACATTCCATATTCACTCTTTTCTACATGTAAGAATACGTTGGTTGCTCCATTCAGTGTATATATAATGTAAAGTTGCCATGCAATGTTAGCCTATATTGACAGTTACTGAGAATGCTTTTGTATTTACACATGTATATATATGTATGAAAAAAAAAAAAAAAAAAAAAAAAAAAAAAAAAAAAAAAAACCGGCTAGCACATTCAAGTAAATATATTATAAACAGTATACATTTATAGTGATGGCATGCATCTAGCATACTGGATTACATCTTTTGACATTTGGCCTTGAAATTTAGGTCAAGGTCAAAAGTCAAGACCATTGAAAATCTACATAAATGGTTGGTATTAGCTATTTACCCAAATGACCTTGACCTTTGAACTTGAAATTCGACCTTGACCTTGACCCAAGGTAAAAAAAGAAATATGAAGTACATGTATCTAGATTCAGCTTTCAGTGTTTATTTCGGTTAGCAGGATAGAAGGTAAAGAGTTTTTTTAATGACCTTCACCTTTGACCTAAAGGTCACAAACAATCAATCTTTAAGTTCTTAAGTTCTTGGAGGTAGATACAAGATACAAATCCCACTTTAAATTGGTTTAGAGTAAACTACCCCCCCCCCCTTCTTCCAAAGAAAAAAAAAAATCAAACTAATAGCAACGTAGAGAATTAATGTAAAACTCAAACATCACCTCGGATTGACATAAAATTTAAGCTAACTGCAGAAAAGACCCCAAAGAAAGTTTCCTGAAAGTTTTACGGTGAGTCTCTAAAGTATATAGAAATTATGAATTTTTACGGCGAAAATTACAAATTCTGTCGTGTTTGAAATTTCAGTGCAGATAAACAAAGACATGATCAAACCCTTTTATAGCCTATTTCTTTAGATGTCGTTAACAGCATTCAATTTTACTGATATGAAATGATATTTTAATACCAAGCATTCTTCTTTTATTTTACATTTGAAATTTATTTGATTTTTTTTTTAGAATTACGCAATCCCCAGAAATGGCGATTTTCGGTATATTAAAAAGCAATACACGTTTCTTCCCCGTGTTTCCCATCTAGAAATGCATACTAAACTTAATATTTTCATCCATTTAAAACATAAAAAAACTCAATTAAGATATTTTCAAACAACTCTTATTATGCACCTGTCATGCATTTACATTCCTAAACGTTTTCACCTATGCTCAATCTTTACATGCTTCTTACTACGCACCTTAAACGCACAATTTCCCATTAATATCAATCTTATAACTTCTTTCAGACCCTTGCCTTTCCATCTAGACCCTAAAACCTTCCCATTCCAACCCATAAACATACCCAAGAATTTGTCCGAATTTTTGAAACTGGCACTACTTGCGTGGTCAATGAAATAGCGGGTACCATTAGTCGACTCTAACCCAGTACGTCTTGTCTTTGGAATAAAATCAACTCCGAGCCCGATCTTAAAATCCTAGTAGAGAAATGAGAATTTTGCTGTTTTATTTATTTCCTTGCTTTTTTCTCCTTTTTTTCCAGCCCAAATCTGTGGAAAGACTTCTGTTTATTATGTTCCCCAAACGAACTTGGGCAGGATATTGCTTTTTACTGTGTTTTTTATTAGGTCTTCAGTTCACAACGGAAGACCTATAGTGATTGTATTGTTAAGTCTTCCGTTCACAACGGAAGACTTATAGTGATTGTATTGTTTCTTTTTATTATTAAGTCTTCCGTTCACAACGGAAGACTTATAGTGATTGTATTGTTTCTTTTTATTATTATTATTATTATTATTATTCCTCCCAAATTTTGTGAGCGCGATTACTCAGAGATGGTTGGATAGATTTTCACAATTTTTCACATGATAGTAGGCTGATATATGAAGTTTATATAAAA
The DNA here is from genome assembly GCF_033153115.1 of Saccostrea echinata. Classification (NCBI taxonomy): domain Eukaryota; kingdom Metazoa; phylum Mollusca; class Bivalvia; order Ostreida; family Ostreidae; genus Saccostrea; species Saccostrea echinata. The sequence continues at coordinate 40,455 of NW_026889947.1, forward strand.
TTCCGTTTTTTGAAAAATTCACTTCCGGTCCGAAGTTACGGCCGAATTTCCAATTTTTAAATGGACTTTTGTCCGGAATTTTTCTCGGAAACGGTTTAAGGTAAAGATGTGAAATTTACAGGGGTATTAGACCATGACATTCTCTTTGTTTCGAAGTTGTTTTCGTGTGTTTCCGGTACTTCCTGTCCGAACCGGAAGTGAACTTGTGTATGGTCAATTTTCAACTTTTTTGTTTTTTAATATTTTTTCAAGATATTTTTATGTATAACAGAGGTTATTCTACAAATACTAAATATATAATTTGTTTTGAAATCAGATTCCACATTTTGGAGATTTTCGATACCCTCATTTTCCCTATTTACCTAGTGTGTAGACAATGGGCAAAGAAAGATAACTCTGACTTGTAAGTGAGAATAGAACTTTCGAGATAAAGGCGGAAATAGTATCGATATCGTCTCCATATTAAGACATTCCATATTCACTCTTTTCTACATGTAAGAATACGTTGGTTGCTCCATTCAGTGTATATATAATGTAAAGTTGCCATGCAATGTTAGCCTATATTGACAGTTACTGAGAATGCTTTTGTATTTACACATGTATATATATGTATGAAAAAAAAAAAAAAAAAAAAAAAAAAAAAAAAAAAAAAAAACCGGCTAGCACATTCAAGTAAATATATTATAAACAGTATACATTTATAGTGATGGCATGCATCTAGCATACTGGATTACATCTTTTGACATTTGGCCTTGAAATTTAGGTCAAGGTCAAAAGTCAAGACCATTGAAAATCTACATAAATGGTTGGTATTAGCTATTTACCCAAATGACCTTGACCTTTGAACTTGAAATTCGACCTTGACCTTGACCCAAGGTAAAAAAAGAAATATGAAGTACATGTATCTAGATTCAGCTTTCAGTGTTTATTTCGGTTAGCAGGATAGAAGGTAAAGAGTTTTTTTAATGACCTTCACCTTTGACCTAAAGGTCACAAACAATCAATCTTTAAGTTCTTAAGTTCTTGGAGGTAGATACAAGATACAAATCCCACTTTAAATTGGTTTAGAGTAAACTACCCCCCCCCCCTTCTTCCAAAGAAAAAAAAAAATCAAACTAATAGCAACGTAGAGAATTAATGTAAAACTCAAACATCACCTCGGATTGACATAAAATTTAAGCTAACTGCAGAAAAGACCCCAAAGAAAGTTTCCTGAAAGTTTTACGGTGAGTCTCTAAAGTATATAGAAATTATGAATTTTTACGGCGAAAATTACAAATTCTGTCGTGTTTGAAATTTCAGTGCAGATAAACAAAGACATGATCAAACCCTTTTATAGCCTATTTCTTTAGATGTCGTTAACAGCATTCAATTTTACTGATATGAAATGATATTTTAATACCAAGCATTCTTCTTTTATTTTACATTTGAAATTTATTTGATTTTTTTTTTAGAATTACGCAATCCCCAGAAATGGCGATTTTCGGTATATTAAAAAGCAATACACGTTTCTTCCCCGTGTTTCCCATCTAGAAATGCATACTAAACTTAATATTTTCATCCATTTAAAACATAAAAAAACTCAATTAAGATATTTTCAAACAACTCTTATTATGCACCTGTCATGCATTTACATTCCTAAACGTTTTCACCTATGCTCAATCTTTACATGCTTCTTACTACGCACCTTAAACGCACAATTTCCCATTAATATCAATCTTATAACTTCTTTCAGACCCTTGCCTTTCCATCTAGACCCTAAAACCTTCCCATTCCAACCCATAAACATACCCAAGAATTTGTCCGAATTTTTGAAACTGGCACTACTTGCGTGGTCAATGAAATAGCGGGTACCATTAGTCGACTCTAACCCAGTACGTCTTGTCTTTGGAATAAAATCAACTCCGAGCCCGATCTTAAAATCCTAGTAGAGAAATGAGAATTTTGCTGTTTTATTTATTTCCTTGCTTTTTTCTCCTTTTTTTCCAGCCCAAATCTGTGGAAAGACTTCTGTTTATTATGTTCCCCAAACGAACTTGGGCAGGATATTGCTTTTTACTGTGTTTTTTATTAGGTCTTCAGTTCACAACGGAAGACCTATAGTGATTGTATTGTTAAGTCTTCCGTTCACAACGGAAGACTTATAGTGATTGTATTGTTTCTTTTTATTATTAAGTCTTCCGTTCACAACGGAAGACTTATAGTGATTGTATTGTTTCTTTTTATTATTATTATTATTATTATTATTCCTCCCAAATTTTGTGAGCGCGATTACTCAGAGATGGTTGGATAGATTTTCACAATTTTTCACATGATAGTAGGCTGATATATGAAGTTTATATAAAATTCCGTTTTTTGAAAAATTCACTTCCGGTCCGAAGTTACGGCCGAATTTCCAATTTTTAAATGGACTTTTGTCCGGAATTTTTCTCGGAAACGGTTTAAGGTAAAGATGTGAAATTTACAGGGGTATTAGACCATGACATTCTCTTTGTTTCGAAGTTGTTTTCGTGTGTTTCCGGTACTTCCTGTCCGAACCGGAAGTGAACTTGTGTATGGTCAATTTTCAACTTTTTTGTTTTTTAATATTTTTTCAAGATATTTTTATGTATAACAGAGGTTATTCTACAAATACTAAATATATAATTTGTTTTGAAATCAGATTCCACATTTTGGAGATTTTCGATACCCTCATTTTCCCTATTTACCTAGTGTGTAGACAATGGGCAAAGAAAGATAACTCTGACTTGTAAGTGAGAATAGAACTTTCGAGATAAAGGCGGAAATAGTATCGATATCGTCTCCATATTAAGACATTCCATATTCACTCTTTTCTACATGTAAGAATACGTTGGTTGCTCCATTCAGTGTATATATAATGTAAAGTTGCCATGCAATGTTAGCCTATATTGACAGTTACTGAGAATGCTTTTGTATTTACACATGTATATATATGTATGAAAAAAAAAAAAAAAAAAAAAAAAAAAAAAAAAAAAAAAAACCGGCTAGCACATTCAAGTAAATATATTATAAACAGTATACATTTATAGTGATGGCATGCATCTAGCATACTGGATTACATCTTTTGACATTTGGCCTTGAAATTTAGGTCAAGGTCAAAAGTCAAGACCATTGAAAATCTACATAAATGGTTGGTATTAGCTATTTACCCAAATGACCTTGACCTTTGAACTTGAAATTCGACCTTGACCTTGACCCAAGGTAAAAAAAGAAATATGAAGTACATGTATCTAGATTCAGCTTTCAGTGTTTATTTCGGTTAGCAGGATAGAAGGTAAAGAGTTTTTTTAATGACCTTCACCTTTGACCTAAAGGTCACAAACAATCAATCTTTAAGTTCTTAAGTTCTTGGAGGTAGATACAAGATACAAATCCCACTTTAAATTGGTTTAGAGTAAACTACCCCCCCCCCCTTCTTCCAAAGAAAAAAAAAAATCAAACTAATAGCAACGTAGAGAATTAATGTAAAACTCAAACATCACCTCGGATTGACATAAAATTTAAGCTAACTGCAGAAAAGACCCCAAAGAAAGTTTCCTGAAAGTTTTACGGTGAGTCTCTAAAGTATATAGAAATTATGAATTTTTACGGCGAAAATTACAAATTCTGTCGTGTTTGAAATTTCAGTGCAGATAAACAAAGACATGATCAAACCCTTTTATAGCCTATTTCTTTAGATGTCGTTAACAGCATTCAATTTTACTGATATGAAATGATATTTTAATACCAAGCATTCTTCTTTTATTTTACATTTGAAATTTATTTGATTTTTTTTTTAGAATTACGCAATCCCCAGAAATGGCGATTTTCGGTATATTAAAAAGCAATACACGTTTCTTCCCCGTGTTTCCCATCTAGAAATGCATACTAAACTTAATATTTTCATCCATTTAAAACATAAAAAAACTCAATTAAGATATTTTCAAACAACTCTTATTATGCACCTGTCATGCATTTACATTCCTAAACGTTTTCACCTATGCTCAATCTTTACATGCTTCTTACTACGCACCTTAAACGCACAATTTCCCATTAATATCAATCTTATAACTTCTTTCAGACCCTTGCCTTTCCATCTAGACCCTAAAACCTTCCCATTCCAACCCATAAACATACCCAAGAATTTGTCCGAATTTTTGAAACTGGCACTACTTGCGTGGTCAATGAAATAGCGGGTACCATTAGTCGACTCTAACCCAGTACGTCTTGTCTTTGGAATAAAATCAACTCCGAGCCCGATCTTAAAATCCTAGTAGAGAAATGAGAATTTTGCTGTTTTATTTATTTCCTTGCTTTTTTCTCCTTTTTTTCCAGCCCAAATCTGTGGAAAGACTTCTGTTTATTATGTTCCCCAAACGAACTTGGGCAGGATATTGCTTTTTACTGTGTTTTTTATTAGGTCTTCAGTTCACAACGGAAGACCTATAGTGATTGTATTGTTAAGTCTTCCGTTCACAACGGAAGACTTATAGTGATTGTATTGTTTCTTTTTATTATTAAGTCTTCCGTTCACAACGGAAGACTTATAGTGATTGTATTGTTTCTTTTTATTATTATTATTATTATTATTATTCCTCCCAAATTTTGTGAGCGCGATTACTCAGAGATGGTTGGATAGATTTTCACAATTTTTCACATGATAGTAGGCTGATATATGAAGTTTTTATAAAATTCCGTTTTTTGAAAAATTCACTTCCGGTCCGAAGTTACGGCCGAATTTCCAATTTTTAAATGGACTTTTGTCCGGAATTTTTCTCGGAAACGGTTTAAGGTAAAGATGTGAAATTTACAGGGGTATTAGACCATGACATTCTCTTTGTTTCGAAGTTGTTTTCGTGTGTTTCCGGTACTTCCTGTCCGAACCGGAAGTGAACTTGTGTATGGTCAATTTTCAACTTTTTTGTTTTTTAATATTTTTTCAAGATATTTTTATGTATAACAGAGGTTATTCTACAAATACTAAATATATAATTTGTTTTGAAATCAGATTCCACATTTTGGAGATTTTCGATACCCTCATTTTCCCTATTTACCTAGTGTGTAGACAATGGGCAAAGAAAGATAACTCTGACTTGTAAGTGAGAATAGAACTTTCGAGATAAAGGCGGAAATAGTATCGATATCGTCTCCATATTAAGACATTCCATATTCACTCTTTTCTACATGTAAGAATACGTTGGTTGCTCCATTCAGTGTATATATAATGTAAAGTTGCCATGCAATGTTAGCCTATATTGACAGTTACTGAGAATGCTTTTGTATTTACACATGTATATATATGTATGAAAAAAAAAAAAAAAAAAAAAAAAAAAAAAAAAAAAAAAACCGGCTAGCACATTCAAGTAAATATATTATAAACAGTATACATTTATAGTGATGGCATGCATCTAGCATACTGGATTACATCTTTTGACATTTGGCCTTGAAATTTAGGTCAAGGTCAAAAGTCAAGACCATTGAAAATCTACATAAATGGTTGGTATTAGCTATTTACCCAAATGACCTTGACCTTTGAACTTGAAATTCGACCTTGACCTTGACCCAAGGTAAAAAAAGAAATATGAAGTACATGTATCTAGATTCAGCTTTCAGTGTTTATTTCGGTTAGCAGGATAGAAGGTAAAGAGTTTTTTTAATGACCTTCACCTTTGACCTAAAGGTCACAAACAATCAATCTTTAAGTTCTTAAGTTCTTGGAGGTAGATACAAGATACAAATCCCACTTTAAATTGGTTTAGAGTAAACTACCCCCCCCCCCTTCTTCCAAAGAAAAAAAAAAATCAAACTAATAGCAACGTAGAGAATTAATGTAAAACTCAAACATCACCTCGGATTGACATAAAATTTAAGCTAACTGCAGAAAAGACCCCAAAGAAAGTTTCCTGAAAGTTTTACGGTGAGTCTCTAAAGTATATAGAAATTATGAATTTTTACGGCGAAAATTACAAATTCTGTCGTGTTTGAAATTTCAGTGCAGATAAACAAAGACATGATCAAACCCTTTTATAGCCTATTTCTTTAGATGTCGTTAACAGCATTCAATTTTACTGATATGAAATGATATTTTAATACCAAGCATTCTTCTTTTATTTTACATTTGAAATTTATTTGATTTTTTTTTTAGAATTACGCAATCCCCAGAAATGGCGATTTTCGGTATATTAAAAAGCAATACACGTTTCTTCCCCGTGTTTCCCATCTAGAAATGCATACTAAACTTAATATTTTCATCCATTTAAAACATAAAAAAACTCAATTAAGATATTTTCAAACAACTCTTATTATGCACCTGTCATGCATTTACATTCCTAAACGTTTTCACCTATGCTCAATCTTTACATGCTTCTTACTACGCACCTTAAACGCACAATTTCCCATTAATATCAATCTTATAACTTCTTTCAGACCCTTGCCTTTCCATCTAGACCCTAAAACCTTCCCATTCCAACCCATAAACATACCCAAGAATTTGTCCGAATTTTTGAAACTGGCACTACTTGCGTGGTCAATGAAATAGCGGGTACCATTAGTCGACTCTAACCCAGTACGTCTTGTCTTTGGAATAAAATCAACTCCGAGCCCGATCTTAAAATCCTAGTAGAGAAATGAGAATTTTGCTGTTTTATTTATTTCCTTGCTTTTTTCTCCTTTTTTTCCAGCCCAAATCTGTGGAAAGACTTCTGTTTATTATGTTCCCCAAACGAACTTGGGCAGGATATTGCTTTTTACTGTGTTTTTTATTAGGTCTTCAGTTCACAACGGAAGACCTATAGTGATTGTATTGTTAAGTCTTCCGTTCACAACGGAAGACTTATAGTGATTGTATTGTTTCTTTTTATTATTAAGTCTTCCGTTCACAACGGAAGACTTATAGTGATTGTATTGTTTCTTTTTATTATTATTATTATTATTATTATTCCTCCCAAATTTTGTGAGCGCGATTACTCAGAGATGGTTGGATAGATTTTCACAATTTTTCACATGATAGTAGGCTGATATATGAAGTTTTTATAAAATTCCGTTTTTTGAAAAATTCACTTCCGGTCCGAAGTTACGGCCGAATTTCCAATTTTTAAATGGACTTTTGTCCGGAATTTTTCTCGGAAACGGTTTAAGGTAAAGATGTGAAATTTACAGGGGTATTAGACCATGACATTCTCTTTGTTTCGAAGTTGTTTTCGTGTGTTTCCGGTACTTCCTGTCCGAACCGGAAGTGAACTTGTGTATGGTCAATTTTCAACTTTTTTGTTTTTTAATATTTTTTCAAGATATTTTTATGTATAACAGAGGTTATTCTACAAATACTAAATATATAATTTGTTTTGAAATCAGATTCCACATTTTGGAGATTTTCGATACCCTCATTTTCCCTATTTACCTAGTGTGTAGACAATGGGCAAAGAAAGATAACTCTGACTTGTAAGTGAGAATAGAACTTTCGAGATAAAGGCGGAAATAGTATCGATATCGTCTCCATATTAAGACATTCCATATTCACTCTTTTCTACATGTAAGAATACGTTGGTTGCTCCATTCAGTGTATATATAATGTAAAGTTGCCATGCAATGTTAGCCTATATTGACAGTTACTGAGAATGCTTTTGTATTTACACATGTATATATATGTATGAAAAAAAAAAAAAAAAAAAAAAAAAAAAAAAAAAAAAAAACCGGCTAGCACATTCAAGTAAATATATTATAAACAGTATACATTTATAGTGATGGCATGCATCTAGCATACTGGATTACATCTTTTGACATTTGGCCTTGAAATTTAGGTCAAGGTCAAAAGTCAAGACCATTGAAAATCTACATAAATGGTTGGTATTAGCTATTTACCCAAATGACCTTGACCTTTGAACTTGAAATTCGACCTTGACCTTGACCCAAGGTAAAAAAAGAAATATGAAGTACATGTATCTAGATTCAGCTTTCAGTGTTTATTTCGGTTAGCAGGATAGAAGGTAAAGAGTTTTTTTAATGACCTTCACCTTTGACCTAAAGGTCACAAACAATCAATCTTTAAGTTCTTAAGTTCTTGGAGGTAGATACAAGATACAAATCCCACTTTAAATTGGTTTAGAGTAAACTACCCCCCCCCCCTTCTTCCAAAGAAAAAAAAAAATCAAACTAATAGCAACGTAGAGAATTAATGTAAAACTCAAACATCACCTCGGATTGACATAAAATTTAAGCTAACTGCAGAAAAGACCCCAAAGAAAGTTTCCTGAAAGTTTTACGGTGAGTCTCTAAAGTATATAGAAATTATGAATTTTTACGGCGAAAATTACAAATTCTGTCGTGTTTGAAATTTCAGTGCAGATAAACAAAGACATGATCAAACCCTTTTATAGCCTATTTCTTTAGATGTCGTTAACAGCATTCAATTTTACTGATATGAAATGATATTTTAATACCAAGCATTCTTCTTTTATTTTACATTTGAAATTTATTTGATTTTTTTTTTAGAATTACGCAATCCCCAGAAATGGCGATTTTCGGTATATTAAAAAGCAATACACGTTTCTTCCCCGTGTTTCCCATCTAGAAATGCATACTAAACTTAATATTTTCATCCATTTAAAACATAAAAAAACTCAATTAAGATATTTTCAAACAACTCTTATTATGCACCTGTCATGCATTTACATTCCTAAACGTTTTCACCTATGCTCAATCTTTACATGCTTCTTACTACGCACCTTAAACGCACAATTTCCCATTAATATCAATCTTATAACTTCTTTCAGACCCTTGCCTTTCCATCTAGACCCTAAAACCTTCCCATTCCAACCCATAAACATACCCAAGAATTTGTCCGAATTTTTGAAACTGGCACTACTTGCGTGGTCAATGAAATAGCGGGTACCATTAGTCGACTCTAACCCAGTACGTCTTGTCTTTGGAATAAAATCAACTCCGAGCCCGATCTTAAAATCCTAGTAGAGAAATGAGAATTTTGCTGTTTTATTTATTTCCTTGCTTTTTTCTCCTTTTTTTCCAGCCCAAATCTGTGGAAAGACTTCTGTTTATTATGTTCCCCAAACGAACTTGGGCAGGATATTGCTTTTTACTGTGTTTTTTATTAGGTCTTCAGTTCACAACGGAAGACCTATAGTGATTGTATTGTTAAGTCTTCCGTTCACAACGGAAGACTTATAGTGATTGTATTGTTTCTTTTTATTATTAAGTCTTCCGTTCACAACGGAAGACTTATAGTGATTGTATTGTTTCTTTTTATTATTATTATTATTATTATTATTCCTCCCAAATTTTGTGAGCGCGATTACTCAGAGATGGTTGGATAGATTTTCACAATTTTTCACATGATAGTAGGCTGATATATGAAGTTTATATAAAATTCCGTTTTTTGAAAAATTCACTTCCGGTCCGAAGTTACGGCCGAATTTCCAATTTTTAAATGGACTTTTGTCCGGAATTTTTCTCGGAAACGGTTTAAGGTAAAGATGTGAAATTTACAGGGGTATTAGACCATGACATTCTCTTTGTTTCGAAGTTGTTTTCGTGTGTTTCCGGTACTTCCTGTCCGAACCGGAAGTGAACTTGTGTATGGTCAATTTTCAACTTTTTTGTTTTTTAATATTTTTTCAAGATATTTTTATGTATAACAGAGGTTATTCTACAAATACTAAATATATAATTTGTTTTGAAATCAGATTCCACATTTTGGAGATTTTCGATACCCTCATTTTCCCTATTTACCTAGTGTGTAGACAATGGGCAAAGAAAGATAACTCTGACTTGTAAGTGAGAATAGAACTTTCGAGATAAAGGCGGAAATAGTATCGATATCGTCTCCATATTAAGACATTCCATATTCACTCTTTTCTACATGTAAGAATACGTTGGTTGCTCCATTCAGTGTATATATAATGTAAAGTTGCCATGCAATGTTAGCCTATATTGACAGTTACTGAGAATGCTTTTGTATTTACACATGTATATATATGTATGAAAAAAAAAAAAAAAAAAAAAAAAAAAAAAAAAAAAAAAAACCGGCTAGCACATTCAAGTAAATATATTATAAACAGTATACATTTATAGTGATGGCATGCATCTAGCATACTGGATTACATCTTTTGACATTTGGCCTTGAAATTTAGGTCAAGGTCAAAAGTCAAGACCATTGAAAATCTACATAAATGGTTGGTATTAGCTATTTACCCAAATGACCTTGACCTTTGAACTTGAAATTCGACCTTGACCTTGACCCAAGGTAAAAAAAGAAATATGAAGTACATGTATCTAGATTCAGCTTTCAGTGTTTATTTCGGTTAGCAGGATAGAAGGTAAAGAGTTTTTTTAATGACCTTCACCTTTGACCTAAAGGTCACAAACAATCAATCTTTAAGTTCTTAAGTTCTTGGAGGTAGATACAAGATACAAATCCCACTTTAAATTGGTTTAGAGTAAACTACCCCCCCCCCCTTCTTCCAAAGAAAAAAAAAAATCAAACTAATAGCAACGTAGAGAATTAATGTAAAACTCAAACATCACCTCGGATTGACATAAAATTTAAGCTAACTGCAGAAAAGACCCCAAAGAAAGTTTCCTGAAAGTTTTACGGTGAGTCTCTAAAGTATATAGAAATTATGAATTTTTACGGCGAAAATTACAAATTCTGTCGTGTTTGAAATTTCAGTGCAGATAAACAAAGACATGATCAAACCCTTTTATAGCCTATTTCTTTAGATGTCGTTAACAGCATTCAATTTTACTGATATGAAATGATATTTTAATACCAAGCATTCTTCTTTTATTTTACATTTGAAATTTATTTGATTTTTTTTTTAGAATTACGCAATCCCCAGAAATGGCGATTTTCGGTATATTAAAAAGCAATACACGTTTCTTCCCCGTGTTTCCCATCTAGAAATGCATACTAAACTTAATATTTTCATCCATTTAAAACATAAAAAAACTCAATTAAGATATTTTCAAACAACTCTTATTATGCACCTGTCATGCATTTACATTCCTAAACGTTTTCACCTATGCTCAATCTTTACATGCTTCTTACTACGCACCTTAAACGCACAATTTCCCATTAATATCAATCTTATAACTTCTTTCAGACCCTTGCCTTTCCATCTAGACCCTAAAACCTTCCCATTCCAACCCATAAACATACCCAAGAATTTGTCCGAATTTTTGAAACTGGCACTACTTGCGTGGTCAATGAAATAGCGGGTACCATTAGTCGACTCTAACCCAGTACGTCTTGTCTTTGGAATAAAATCAACTCCGAGCCCGATCTTAAAATCCTAGTAGAGAAATGAGAATTTTGCTGTTTTATTTATTTCCTTGCTTTTTTCTCCTTTTTTTCCAGCCCAAATCTGTGGAAAGACTTCTGTTTATTATGTTCCCCAAACGAACTTGGGCAGGATATTGCTTTTTACTGTGTTTTTTATTAGGTCTTCAGTTCACAACGGAAGACCTATAGTGATTGTATTGTTAAGTCTTCCGTTCACAACGGAAGACTTATAGTGATTGTATTGTTTCTTTTTATTATTAAGTCTTCCGTTCACAACGGAAGACTTATAGTGATTGTATTGTTTCTTTTTATTATTATTATTATTATTATTATTCCTCCCAAATTTTGTGAGCGCGATTACTCAGAGATGGTTGGATAGATTTTCACAATTTTTCACATGATAGTAGGCTGATATATGAAGTTTATATAAAATTCCGTTTTTTGAAAAATTCACTTCCGGTCCGAAGTTACGGCCGAATTTCCAATTTTTAAATGGACTTTTGTCCGGAATTTTTCTCGGAAACGGTTTAAGGTAAAGATGTGAAATTTACAGGGGTATTAGACCATGACATTCTCTTTGTTTCGAAGTTGTTTTCGTGTGTTTCCGGTACTTCCTGTCCGAACCGGAAGTGAACTTGTGTATGGTCAATTTTCAACTTTTTTGTTTTTTAATATTTTTTCAAGATATTTTTATGTATAACAGAGGTTATTCTACAAATACTAAATATATAATTTGTTTTGAAATCAGATTCCACATTTTGGAGATTTTCGATACCCTCATTTTCCCTATTTACCTAGTGTGTAGACAATGGGCAAAGAAAGATAACTCTGACTTGTAAGTGAGAATAGAACTTTCGAGATAAAGGCGGAAATAGTATCGATATCGTCTCCATATTAAGACATTCCATATTCACTCTTTTCTACATGTAAGAATACGTTGGTTGCTCCATTCAGTGTATATATAATGTAAAGTTGCCATGCAATGTTAGCCTATATTGACAGTTACTGAGAATGCTTTTGTATTTACACATGTATATATATGTATGAAAAAAAAAAAAAAAAAAAAAAAAAAAAAAAAAAAAAAAAACCGGCTAGCACATTCAAGTAAATATATTATAAACAGTATACATTTATAGTGATGGCATGCATCTAGCATACTGGATTACATCTTTTGACATTTGGCCTTGAAATTTAGGTCAAGGTCAAAAGTCAAGACCATTGAAAATCTACATAAATGGTTGGTATTAGCTATTTACCCAAATGACCTTGACCTTTGAACTTGAAATTCGACCTTGACCTTGACCCAAGGTAAAAAAAGAAATATGAAGTACATGTATCTAGATTCAGCTTTCAGTGTTTATTTCGGTTAGCAGGATAGAAGGTAAAGAGTTTTTTTAATGACCTTCACCTTTGACCTAAAGGTCACAAACAATCAATCTTTAAGTTCTTAAGTTCTTGGAGGTAGATACAAGATACAAATCCCACTTTAAATTGGTTTAGAGTAAACTACCCCCCCCCCCTTCTTCCAAAGAAAAAAAAAAATCAAACTAATAGCAACGTAGAGAATTAATGTAAAACTCAAACATCACCTCGGATTGACATAAAATTTAAGCTAACTGCAGAAAAGACCCCAAAGAAAGTTTCCTGAAAGTTTTACGGTGAGTCTCTAAAGTATATAGAAATTATGAATTTTTACGGCGAAAATTACAAATTCTGTCGTGTTTGAAATTTCAGTGCAGATAAACAAAGACATGATCAAACCCTTTTATAGCCTATTTCTTTAGATGTCGTTAACAGCATTCAATTTTACTGATATGAAATGATATTTTAATACCAAGCATTCTTCTTTTATTTTACATTTGAAATTTATTTGATTTTTTTTTTAGAATTACGCAATCCCCAGAAATGGCGATTTTCGGTATATTAAAAAGCAATACACGTTTCTTCCCCGTGTTTCCCATCTAGAAATGCATACTAAACTTAATATTTTCATCCATTTAAAACATAAAAAAACTCAATTAAGATATTTTCAAACAACTCTTATTATGCACCTGTCATGCATTTACATTCCTAAACGTTTTCACCTATGCTCAATCTTTACATGCTTCTTACTACGCACCTTAAACGCACAATTTCCCATTAATATCAATCTTATAACTTCTTTCAGACCCTTGCCTTTCCATCTAGACCCTAAAACCTTCCCATTCCAACCCATAAACATACCCAAGAATTTGTCCGAATTTTTGAAACTGGCACTACTTGCGTGGTCAATGAAATAGCGGGTACCATTAGTCGACTCTAACCCAGTACGTCTTGTCTTTGGAATAAAATCAACTCCGAGCCCGATCTTAAAATCCTAGTAGAGAAATGAGAATTTTGCTGTTTTATTTATTTCCTTGCTTTTTTCTCCTTTTTTTCCAGCCCAAATCTGTGGAAAGACTTCTGTTTATTATGTTCCCCAAACGAACTTGGGCAGGATATTGCTTTTTACTGTGTTTTTTATTAGGTCTTCAGTTCACAACGGAAGACCTATAGTGATTGTATTGTTAAGTCTTCCGTTCACAACGGAAGACTTATAGTGATTGTATTGTTTCTTTTTATTATTAAGTCTTCCGTTCACAACGGAAGACTTATAGTGATTGTATTGTTTCTTTTTATTATTATTATTATTATTATTATTCCTCCCAAATTTTGTGAGCGCGATTACTCAGAGATGGTTGGATAGATTTTCACAATTTTTCACATGATAGTAGGCTGATATATGAAGTTTATATAAAATTCCGTTTTTTGAAAAATTCACTTCCGGTCCGAAGTTACGGCCGAATTTCCAATTTTTAAATGGACTTTTGTCCGGAATTTTTCTCGGAAACGGTTTAAGGTAAAGATGTGAAATTTACAGGGGTATTAGACCATGACATTCTCTTTGTTTCGAAGTTGTTTTCGTGTGTTTCCGGTACTTCCTGTCCGAACCGGAAGTGAACTTGTGTATGGTCAATTTTCAACTTTTTTGTTTTTTAATATTTTTTCAAGATATTTTTATGTATAACAGAGGTTATTCTACAAATACTAAATATATAATTTGTTTTGAAATCAGATTCCACATTTTGGAGATTTTCGATACCCTCATTTTCCCTATTTACCTAGTGTGTAGACAATGGGCAAAGAAAGATAACTCTGACTTGTAAGTGAGAATAGAACTTTCGAGATAAAGGCGGAAATAGTATCGATATCGTCTCCATATTAAGACATTCCATATTCACTCTTTTCTACATGTAAGAATACGTTGGTTGCTCCATTCAGTGTATATATAATGTAAAGTTGCCATGCAATGTTAGCCTATATTGACAGTTACTGAGAATGCTTTTGTATTTACACATGTATATATATGTATGAAAAAAAAAAAAAAAAAAAAAAAAAAAAAAAAAAAAAAAAACCGGCTAGCACATTCAAGTAAATATATTATAAACAGTATACATTTATAGTGATGGCATGCATCTAGCATACTGGATTACATCTTTTGACATTTGGCCTTGAAATTTAGGTCAAGGTCAAAAGTCAAGACCATTGAAAATCTACATAAATGGTTGGTATTAGCTATTTACCCAAATGACCTTGACCTTTGAACTTGAAATTCGACCTTGACCTTGACCCAAGGTAAAAAAAGAAATATGAAGTACATGTATCTAGATTCAGCTTTCAGTGTTTATTTCGGTTAGCAGGATAGAAGGTAAAGAGTTTTTTTAATGACCTTCACCTTTGACCTAAAGGTCACAAACAATCAATCTTTAAGTTCTTAAGTTCTTGGAGGTAGATACAAGATACAAATCCCACTTTAAATTGGTTTAGAGTAAACTACCCCCCCCCCCTTCTTCCAAAGAAAAAAAAAAATCAAACTAATAGCAACGTAGAGAATTAATGTAAAACTCAAACATCACCTCGGATTGACATAAAATTTAAGCTAACTGCAGAAAAGACCCCAAAGAAAGTTTCCTGAAAGTTTTACGGTGAGTCTCTAAAGTATATAGAAATTATGAATTTTTACGGCGAAAATTACAAATTCTGTCGTGTTTGAAATTTCAGTGCAGATAAACAAAGACATGATCAAACCCTTTTATAGCCTATTTCTTTAGATGTCGTTAACAGCATTCAATTTTACTGATATGAAATGATATTTTAATACCAAGCATTCTTCTTTTATTTTACATTTGAAATTTATTTGATTTTTTTTTTAGAATTACGCAATCCCCAGAAATGGCGATTTTCGGTATATTAAAAAGCAATACACGTTTCTTCCCCGTGTTTCCCATCTAGAAATGCATACTAAACTTAATATTTTCATCCATTTAAAACATAAAAAAACTCAATTAAGATATTTTCAAACAACTCTTATTATGCACCTGTCATGCATTTACATTCCTAAACGTTTTCACCTATGCTCAATCTTTACATGCTTCTTACTACGCACCTTAAACGCACAATTTCCCATTAATATCAATCTTATAACTTCTTTCAGACCCTTGCCTTTCCATCTAGACCCTAAAACCTTCCCATTCCAACCCATAAACATACCCAAGAATTTGTCCGAATTTTTGAAACTGGCACTACTTGCGTGGTCAATGAAATAGCGGGTACCATTAGTCGACTCTAACCCAGTACGTCTTGTCTTTGGAATAAAATCAACTCCGAGCCCGATCTTAAAATCCTAGTAGAGAAATGAGAATTTTGCTGTTTTATTTATTTCCTTGCTTTTTTCTCCTTTTTTTCCAGCCCAAATCTGTGGAAAGACTTCTGTTTATTATGTTCCCCAAACGAACTTGGGCAGGATATTGCTTTTTACTGTGTTTTTTATTAGGTCTTCAGTTCACAACGGAAGACCTATAGTGATTGTATTGTTAAGTCTTCCGTTCACAACGGAAGACTTATAGTGATTGTATTGTTTCTTTTTATTATTAAGTCTTCCGTTCACAACGGAAGACTTATAGTGATTGTATTGTTTCTTTTTATTATTATTATTATTATTATTATTCCTCCCAAATTTTGTGAGCGCGATTACTCAGAGATGGTTGGATAGATTTTCACAATTTTTCACATGATAGTAGGCTGATATATGAAGTTTATATAAAATTCCGTTTTTTGAAAAATTCACTTCCGGTCCGAAGTTACGGCCGAATTTCCAATTTTTAAATGGACTTTTGTCCGGAATTTTTCTCGGAAACGGTTTAAGGTAAAGATGTGAAATTTACAGGGGTATTAGACCATGACATTCTCTTTGTTTCGAAGTTGTTTTCGTGTGTTTCCGGTACTTCCTGTCCGAACCGGAAGTGAACTTGTGTATGGTCAATTTTCAACTTTTTTGTTTTTTAATATTTTTTCAAGATATTTTTATGTATAACAGAGGTTATTCTACAAATACTAAATATATAATTTGTTTTGAAATCAGATTCCAC
The DNA here is from genome assembly GCF_033153115.1 of Saccostrea echinata. NCBI lineage: Eukaryota > Metazoa > Mollusca > Bivalvia > Ostreida > Ostreidae > Saccostrea > Saccostrea echinata. The sequence continues at coordinate 57,198 of NW_026889947.1, forward strand.
ATTTTGGAGATTTTCGATACCCTCATTTTCCCTATTTACCTAGTGTGTAGACAATGGGCAAAGAAAGATAACTCTGACTTGTAAGTGAGAATAGAACTTTCGAGATAAAGGCGGAAATAGTATCGATATCGTCTCCATATTAAGACATTCCATATTCACTCTTTTCTACATGTAAGAATACGTTGGTTGCTCCATTCAGTGTATATATAATGTAAAGTTGCCATGCAATGTTAGCCTATATTGACAGTTACTGAGAATGCTTTTGTATTTACACATGTATATATATGTATGAAAAAAAAAAAAAAAAAAAAAAAAAAAAAAAAAAAAAAAAACCGGCTAGCACATTCAAGTAAATATATTATAAACAGTATACATTTATAGTGATGGCATGCATCTAGCATACTGGATTACATCTTTTGACATTTGGCCTTGAAATTTAGGTCAAGGTCAAAAGTCAAGACCATTGAAAATCTACATAAATGGTTGGTATTAGCTATTTACCCAAATGACCTTGACCTTTGAACTTGAAATTCGACCTTGACCTTGACCCAAGGTAAAAAAAGAAATATGAAGTACATGTATCTAGATTCAGCTTTCAGTGTTTATTTCGGTTAGCAGGATAGAAGGTAAAGAGTTTTTTTAATGACCTTCACCTTTGACCTAAAGGTCACAAACAATCAATCTTTAAGTTCTTAAGTTCTTGGAGGTAGATACAAGATACAAATCCCACTTTAAATTGGTTTAGAGTAAACTACCCCCCCCCCCTTCTTCCAAAGAAAAAAAAAAATCAAACTAATAGCAACGTAGAGAATTAATGTAAAACTCAAACATCACCTCGGATTGACATAAAATTTAAGCTAACTGCAGAAAAGACCCCAAAGAAAGTTTCCTGAAAGTTTTACGGTGAGTCTCTAAAGTATATAGAAATTATGAATTTTTACGGCGAAAATTACAAATTCTGTCGTGTTTGAAATTTCAGTGCAGATAAACAAAGACATGATCAAACCCTTTTATAGCCTATTTCTTTAGATGTCGTTAACAGCATTCAATTTTACTGATATGAAATGATATTTTAATACCAAGCATTCTTCTTTTATTTTACATTTGAAATTTATTTGATTTTTTTTTTAGAATTACGCAATCCCCAGAAATGGCGATTTTCGGTATATTAAAAAGCAATACACGTTTCTTCCCCGTGTTTCCCATCTAGAAATGCATACTAAACTTAATATTTTCATCCATTTAAAACATAAAAAAACTCAATTAAGATATTTTCAAACAACTCTTATTATGCACCTGTCATGCATTTACATTCCTAAACGTTTTCACCTATGCTCAATCTTTACATGCTTCTTACTACGCACCTTAAACGCACAATTTCCCATTAATATCAATCTTATAACTTCTTTCAGACCCTTGCCTTTCCATCTAGACCCTAAAACCTTCCCATTCCAACCCATAAACATACCCAAGAATTTGTCCGAATTTTTGAAACTGGCACTACTTGCGTGGTCAATGAAATAGCGGGTACCATTAGTCGACTCTAACCCAGTACGTCTTGTCTTTGGAATAAAATCAACTCCGAGCCCGATCTTAAAATCCTAGTAGAGAAATGAGAATTTTGCTGTTTTATTTATTTCCTTGCTTTTTTCTCCTTTTTTTCCAGCCCAAATCTGTGGAAAGACTTCTGTTTATTATGTTCCCCAAACGAACTTGGGCAGGATATTGCTTTTTACTGTGTTTTTTATTAGGTCTTCAGTTCACAACGGAAGACCTATAGTGATTGTATTGTTAAGTCTTCCGTTCACAACGGAAGACTTATAGTGATTGTATTGTTTCTTTTTATTATTAAGTCTTCCGTTCACAACGGAAGACTTATAGTGATTGTATTGTTTCTTTTTATTATTATTATTATTATTATTATTCCTCCCAAATTTTGTGAGCGCGATTACTCAGAGATGGTTGGATAGATTTTCACAATTTTTCACATGATAGTAGGCTGATATATGAAGTTTATATAAAATTCCGTTTTTTGAAAAATTCACTTCCGGTCCGAAGTTACGGCCGAATTTCCAATTTTTAAATGGACTTTTGTCCGGAATTTTTCTCGGAAACGGTTTAAGGTAAAGATGTGAAATTTACAGGGGTATTAGACCATGACATTCTCTTTGTTTCGAAGTTGTTTTCGTGTGTTTCCGGTACTTCCTGTCCGAACCGGAAGTGAACTTGTGTATGGTCAATTTTCAACTTTTTTGTTTTTTAATATTTTTTCAAGATATTTTTATGTATAACAGAGGTTATTCTACAAATACTAAATATATAATTTGTTTTGAAATCAGATTCCACATTTTGGAGATTTTCGATACCCTCATTTTCCCTATTTACCTAGTGTGTAGACAATGGGCAAAGAAAGATAACTCTGACTTGTAAGTGAGAATAGAACTTTCGAGATAAAGGCGGAAATAGTATCGATATCGTCTCCATATTAAGACATTCCATATTCACTCTTTTCTACATGTAAGAATACGTTGGTTGCTCCATTCAGTGTATATATAATGTAAAGTTGCCATGCAATGTTAGCCTATATTGACAGTTACTGAGAATGCTTTTGTATTTACACATGTATATATATGTATGAAAAAAAAAAAAAAAAAAAAAAAAAAAAAAAAAAAAAAAAACCGGCTAGCACATTCAAGTAAATATATTATAAACAGTATACATTTATAGTGATGGCATGCATCTAGCATACTGGATTACATCTTTTGACATTTGGCCTTGAAATTTAGGTCAAGGTCAAAAGTCAAGACCATTGAAAATCTACATAAATGGTTGGTATTAGCTATTTACCCAAATGACCTTGACCTTTGAACTTGAAATTCGACCTTGACCTTGACCCAAGGTAAAAAAAGAAATATGAAGTACATGTATCTAGATTCAGCTTTCAGTGTTTATTTCGGTTAGCAGGATAGAAGGTAAAGAGTTTTTTTAATGACCTTCACCTTTGACCTAAAGGTCACAAACAATCAATCTTTAAGTTCTTAAGTTCTTGGAGGTAGATACAAGATACAAATCCCACTTTAAATTGGTTTAGAGTAAACTACCCCCCCCCCTTCTTCCAAAGAAAAAAAAAAATCAAACTAATAGCAACGTAGAGAATTAATGTAAAACTCAAACATCACCTCGGATTGACATAAAATTTAAGCTAACTGCAGAAAAGACCCCAAAGAAAGTTTCCTGAAAGTTTTACGGTGAGTCTCTAAAGTATATAGAAATTATGAATTTTTACGGCGAAAATTACAAATTCTGTCGTGTTTGAAATTTCAGTGCAGATAAACAAAGACATGATCAAACCCTTTTATAGCCTATTTCTTTAGATGTCGTTAACAGCATTCAATTTTACTGATATGAAATGATATTTTAATACCAAGCATTCTTCTTTTATTTTACATTTGAAATTTATTTGATTTTTTTTTTAGAATTACGCAATCCCCAGAAATGGCGATTTTCGGTATATTAAAAAGCAATACACGTTTCTTCCCCGTGTTTCCCATCTAGAAATGCATACTAAACTTAATATTTTCATCCATTTAAAACATAAAAAAACTCAATTAAGATATTTTCAAACAACTCTTATTATGCACCTGTCATGCATTTACATTCCTAAACGTTTTCACCTATGCTCAATCTTTACATGCTTCTTACTACGCACCTTAAACGCACAATTTCCCATTAATATCAATCTTATAACTTCTTTCAGACCCTTGCCTTTCCATCTAGACCCTAAAACCTTCCCATTCCAACCCATAAACATACCCAAGAATTTGTCCGAATTTTTGAAACTGGCACTACTTGCGTGGTCAATGAAATAGCGGGTACCATTAGTCGACTCTAACCCAGTACGTCTTGTCTTTGGAATAAAATCAACTCCGAGCCCGATCTTAAAATCCTAGTAGAGAAATGAGAATTTTGCTGTTTTATTTATTTCCTTGCTTTTTTCTCCTTTTTTTCCAGCCCAAATCTGTGGAAAGACTTCTGTTTATTATGTTCCCCAAACGAACTTGGGCAGGATATTGCTTTTTACTGTGTTTTTTATTAGGTCTTCAGTTCACAACGGAAGACCTATAGTGATTGTATTGTTAAGTCTTCCGTTCACAACGGAAGACTTATAGTGATTGTATTGTTTCTTTTTATTATTAAGTCTTCCGTTCACAACGGAAGACTTATAGTGATTGTATTGTTTCTTTTTATTATTAAGTCTTCCGTTCACAACGGAAGACTTATAGTGATTGTATTGTTTCTTTTTATTATTATTATTATTATTCCTCCCAAATTTTGTGAGCTCGATTACTCAGAGACGGTTGGATAGATTTTCACAATTTTTCACATGATAGTAGGCTGATATATGAAGTTTATATAAAATTCCGTTTTTTGAAAAATTCACTTCCGGTCCGAAGTTACGGACGAATTTCCAATTTTTAAATGGACTTTTGTCCGGAATTTTTCTCGGAAACGGTTTGAGGTAAAGATGTGAAATTTACAGGAGTATTAGATCATGACATTCTCTTTGTTTCGAAGTTGTTTTCGTGTGTTTCCGGTACTTCCTGTCCGAACCGGAAGTGAACTTGTGTTTGGTCAATTTTCAACTTTTTTGTTTTTTAATATTTTTTCAAGATATTATTATGTATAACAGAGGTTATTCTACAAATACTAAACATATAATTTGTTTTAAAATTGGATTTCGCATTTTCTAGATATTAGGTACCGTCATTTTCCCATTTACCTAGTGTGTATACAATGGGCAAAGAAAGATAACTCTGACTTGTAAGTGAGAATAGAACTTTCGAGATAAAGGCGGAAATAGTATCTATGACGTCAGAGACATATACACTCTCCATATCAAAAATATTTAGACGTTCCATATGCACTCTTCTAAATGTAAGAGTACGTTGGTTACCGCTTCCAGTGCATGTATAGTTTAAAGTTGCCAGTGTAGTGTAAGTCTGTATTGACAGTTAATTGATTTACACATGAATATATCTAAAAAAAAATTAATATATATGCTAGGTAGCTAATTCAAGTAAATATATTATAAGCACTGAATATACATTTATAGTGATGGACAGGCATGCAATTTTATCTATCTCGTATATTAAGTTCAGAATACGATAGTTATAAGCCTTCTATAAAGTAGACGAATTATCATTCTCTATGATTTGAATGCGAAATTATCCCGATTTCCGAGTTTTATTTTCGATATTAAAAAATATTACATACACTCAAAAAGGAATTGAGCGATAGAAAATTGTTACAGTAATACAGTACTGTTTTAAAGGCTTTAAGCCTTTATAAATAAATTGATATCTGCCACATAAAAGAAAGAAAATCAATCTATAGATTAGATTTGGTTATTACATGTATATTTGATAAAAAAGTTAAATTATTTATGACACATGATCTATACTCTATATACCCAAGAAATTATAAAAGATGTGAAAAGACGATTCTTGGATTCTTGTGAAATACTCAAAGAGTTAAAAAAAATATGTGAAAACGCGATTCTGTGTGAAATAATGCTATGCTATATGTTTCTTTTGAAAAAAAAAAACCATGATAAAAAAAATTGCACAGGTCTCTTGATATGTGGGATAAGTATACCTGAATGAACACAATTTTATGCAATGATATATAATTATGTACATGCAACTGATGTCCGTACCTTTCCTTATAATTCATAAAACATAAAACTATCTAATTCCTTTGAAGCCTCCCCCCCCCCCCCCCCCGCGTCTTGATTAATATTTGGAGACATTCGTGCAGCTAGGCATTTGAATTATATATTCGTTTTAGATTTAAATCTGGAACATGTGAATATAATTACCATTTACATGTATACAGAATTTCATATTCTATAATGGTAGGTTTGTCATTATGAAATGTTCAATTTACGTCTGAGAGAGAGAGAGAGGAGAGAGAGAGATTCCATCTTAATCCCGATCCTCCTATCCATTTACATAGACCAAAAATTAGTTCTATATCGGTCACACCCATTCTTTATTAAATGTTTTCTGATTTCATAGTCAGTCATGGTCACATCCTGTATATTTTTCAGCTTAAAAAGTATCACACGAAGTGCACCTGTGTTGACCTGTCAATCAAAATCACTTGACGCTGTATGCACTGCAATTAAGTAGCCTGAGTTTGAAATGATCTTGAAGTATGATCTTTAAGTAAATCTGATGCAACAAACTTGTGAAAAAATAGAATAAAATAAAAAATAAAATATCTCGGTATTATGAACTTCGACTGTGGGACGTGGAGACCGGTCCTTTGGATGAGATCGTATAAATCGAGGTCCCTTGTCGCAGAAGGTGCTGGCATAAAAAAGATTCCCCTCTGCTCAATTGCGATAAGTGCCAAAGTATAGGACAAAAATTTGCAGTCTCCACCGGAGAGTGGTGTCGTCTCCATGTGAGTGAAAAATTCTGGAGAGGGACGTTAAACAACATACGTATAATCAATCAATCGATTGCTGAAGAATTACTGTAATTGAATAATCTGTCTTATAGGTATGCTGTCAAATCTTGATATTACAACTTTACAAAACTCAGTGACTTTACGTTTAATGTGATACTAACTTAATTCATTATATTTTTTTATAACACCATACACAATTATGCCAAAACATACATGATAGTACGGTGTTCGTTCGTCTGTTTGTTTGTCTTAGAAATGATTGCAAACAATTTTTTTTAAATTGCTAATGATATACGTATATCTCTTGTAGGTGCCAAAGGTATTATACAAGATTGATAATGAAAATCAAAGTACCTTAAGTACTGAAAGGACTTTTTTCTAGTTATTTTTTTCTTTCACAGTAAATATGATATGTATGTTTTTTACACAGAAAAAAGCAAATTCTTACAGATTTAGAAGAACGGAAGACTTTTTTGTTGCCATGGCAACAAGAGTCTAGTTATTATTATTATTATTATTCCTCCCAAATTTTGTGAGCGCGATTACTCAGAGATGGTTGGATAGATTTTCACAATTTTTCACATGATAGTAGGCTGATATATGAAGTTTATATAAAATTCCGTTTTTTGAAAAATTCACTTCCGGTCCGAAGTTACGGCCGAATTTCCAATTTTTAAATGGACTTTTGTCCGGAATTTTTCTCGGAAACGGTTTAAGGTAAAGATGTGAAATTTACAGGGGTATTAGACCATGACATTCTCTTTGTTTCGAAGTTGTTTTCGTGTGTTTCCGGTACTTCCTGTCCGAACCGGAAGTGAACTTGTGTATGGTCAATTTTCAACTTTTTTGTTTTTTAATATTTTTTCAAGATATTTTTATGTATAACAGAGGTTATTCTACAAATACTAAATATATAATTTGTTTTGAAATCAGATTCCACATTTTGGAGATTTTCGATACCCTCATTTTCCCTATTTACCTAGTGTGTAGACAATGGGCAAAGAAAGATAACTCTGACTTGTAAGTGAGAATAGAACTTTCGAGATAAAGGCGGAAATAGTATCGATATCGTCTCCATATTAAGACATTCCATATTCACTCTTTTCTACATGTAAGAATACGTTGGTTGCTCCATTCAGTGTATATATAATGTAAAGTTGCCATGCAATGTTAGCCTATATTGACAGTTACTGAGAATGCTTTTGTATTTACACATGTATATATATGTATGAAAAAAAAAAAAAAAAAAAAAAAAAAAAAAAAAAAAAAAACCGGCTAGCACATTCAAGTAAATATATTATAAACAGTATACATTTATAGTGATGGCATGCATCTAGCATACTGGATTACATCTTTTGACATTTGGCCTTGAAATTTAGGTCAAGGTCAAAAGTCAAGACCATTGAAAATCTACATAAATGGTTGGTATTAGCTATTTACCCAAATGACCTTGACCTTTGAACTTGAAATTCGACCTTGACCTTGACCCAAGGTAAAAAAAGAAATATGAAGTACATGTATCTAGATTCAGCTTTCAGTGTTTATTTCGGTTAGCAGGATAGAAGGTAAAGAGTTTTTTTAATGACCTTCACCTTTGACCTAAAGGTCACAAACAATCAATCTTTAAGTTCTTAAGTTCTTGGAGGTAGATACAAGATACAAATCCCACTTTAAATTGGTTTAGAGTAAACTACCCCCCCCCCCTTCTTCCAAAGAAAAAAAAAAATCAAACTAATAGCAACGTAGAGAATTAATGTAAAACTCAAACATCACCTCGGATTGACATAAAATTTAAGCTAACTGCAGAAAAGACCCCAAAGAAAGTTTCCTGAAAGTTTTACGGTGAGTCTCTAAAGTATATAGAAATTATGAATTTTTACGGCGAAAATTACAAATTCTGTCGTGTTTGAAATTTCAGTGCAGATAAACAAAGACATGATCAAACCCTTTTATAGCCTATTTCTTTAGATGTCGTTAACAGCATTCAATTTTACTGATATGAAATGATATTTTAATACCAAGCATTCTTCTTTTATTTTACATTTGAAATTTATTTGATTTTTTTTTTAGAATTACGCAATCCCCAGAAATGGCGATTTTCGGTATATTAAAAAGCAATACACGTTTCTTCCCCGTGTTTCCCATCTAGAAATGCATACTAAACTTAATATTTTCATCCATTTAAAACATAAAAAAACTCAATTAAGATATTTTCAAACAACTCTTATTATGCACCTGTCATGCATTTACATTCCTAAACGTTTTCACCTATGCTCAATCTTTACATGCTTCTTACTACGCACCTTAAACGCACAATTTCCCATTAATATCAATCTTATAACTTCTTTCAGACCCTTGCCTTTCCATCTAGACCCTAAAACCTTCCCATTCCAACCCATAAACATACCCAAGAATTTGTCCGAATTTTTGAAACTGGCACTACTTGCGTGGTCAATGAAATAGCGGGTACCATTAGTCGACTCTAACCCAGTACGTCTTGTCTTTGGAATAAAATCAACTCCGAGCCCGATCTTAAAATCCTAGTAGAGAAATGAGAATTTTGCTGTTTTATTTATTTCCTTGCTTTTTTCTCCTTTTTTTCCAGCCCAAATCTGTGGAAAGACTTCTGTTTATTATGTTCCCCAAACGAACTTGGGCAGGATATTGCTTTTTACTGTGTTTTTTATTAGGTCTTCAGTTCACAACGGAAGACCTATAGTGATTGTATTGTTAAGTCTTCCGTTCACAACGGAAGACTTATAGTGATTGTATTGTTTCTTTTTATTATTAAGTCTTCCGTTCACAACGGAAGACTTATAGTGATTGTATTGTTTCTTTTTATTATTATTATTATTATTATTATTCCTCCCAAATTTTGTGAGCGCGATTACTCAGAGATGGTTGGATAGATTTTCACAATTTTTCACATGATAGTAGGCTGATATATGAAGTTTATATAAAATTCCGTTTTTTGAAAAATTCACTTCCGGTCCGAAGTTACGGCCGAATTTCCAATTTTTAAATGGACTTTTGTCCGGAATTTTTCTCGGAAACGGTTTAAGGTAAAGATGTGAAATTTACAGGGGTATTAGACCATGACATTCTCTTTGTTTCGAAGTTGTTTTCGTGTGTTTCCGGTACTTCCTGTCCGAACCGGAAGTGAACTTGTGTATGGTCAATTTTCAACTTTTTTGTTTTTTAATATTTTTTCAAGATATTTTTATGTATAACAGAGGTTATTCTACAAATACTAAATATATAATTTGTTTTGAAATCAGATTCCACATTTTGGAGATTTTCGATACCCTCATTTTCCCTATTTACCTAGTGTGTAGACAATGGGCAAAGAAAGATAACTCTGACTTGTAAGTGAGAATAGAACTTTCGAGATAAAGGCGGAAATAGTATCGATATCGTCTCCATATTAAGACATTCCATATTCACTCTTTTCTACATGTAAGAATACGTTGGTTGCTCCATTCAGTGTATATATAATGTAAAGTTGCCATGCAATGTTAGCCTATATTGACAGTTACTGAGAATGCTTTTGTATTTACACATGTATATATATGTATGAAAAAAAAAAAAAAAAAAAAAAAAAAAAAAAAAAAAAAAAACCGGCTAGCACATTCAAGTAAATATATTATAAACAGTATACATTTATAGTGATGGCATGCATCTAGCATACTGGATTACATCTTTTGACATTTGGCCTTGAAATTTAGGTCAAGGTCAAAAGTCAAGACCATTGAAAATCTACATAAATGGTTGGTATTAGCTATTTACCCAAATGACCTTGACCTTTGAACTTGAAATTCGACCTTGACCTTGACCCAAGGTAAAAAAAGAAATATGAAGTACATGTATCTAGATTCAGCTTTCAGTGTTTATTTCGGTTAGCAGGATAGAAGGTAAAGAGTTTTTTTAATGACCTTCACCTTTGACCTAAAGGTCACAAACAATCAATCTTTAAGTTCTTAAGTTCTTGGAGGTAGATACAAGATACAAATCCCACTTTAAATTGGTTTAGAGTAAACTACCCCCCCCCCCTTCTTCCAAAGAAAAAAAAAAATCAAACTAATAGCAACGTAGAGAATTAATGTAAAACTCAAACATCACCTCGGATTGACATAAAATTTAAGCTAACTGCAGAAAAGACCCCAAAGAAAGTTTCCTGAAAGTTTTACGGTGAGTCTCTAAAGTATATAGAAATTATGAATTTTTACGGCGAAAATTACAAATTCTGTCGTGTTTGAAATTTCAGTGCAGATAAACAAAGACATGATCAAACCCTTTTATAGCCTATTTCTTTAGATGTCGTTAACAGCATTCAATTTTACTGATATGAAATGATATTTTAATACCAAGCATTCTTCTTTTATTTTACATTTGAAATTTATTTGATTTTTTTTTTAGAATTACGCAATCCCCAGAAATGGCGATTTTCGGTATATTAAAAAGCAATACACGTTTCTTCCCCGTGTTTCCCATCTAGAAATGCATACTAAACTTAATATTTTCATCCATTTAAAACATAAAAAAACTCAATTAAGATATTTTCAAACAACTCTTATTATGCACCTGTCATGCATTTACATTCCTAAACGTTTTCACCTATGCTCAATCTTTACATGCTTCTTACTACGCACCTTAAACGCACAATTTCCCATTAATATCAATCTTATAACTTCTTTCAGACCCTTGCCTTTCCATCTAGACCCTAAAACCTTCCCATTCCAACCCATAAACATACCCAAGAATTTGTCCGAATTTTTGAAACTGGCACTACTTGCGTGGTCAATGAAATAGCGGGTACCATTAGTCGACTCTAACCCAGTACGTCTTGTCTTTGGAATAAAATCAACTCCGAGCCCGATCTTAAAATCCTAGTAGAGAAATGAGAATTTTGCTGTTTTATTTATTTCCTTGCTTTTTTCTCCTTTTTTTCCAGCCCAAATCTGTGGAAAGACTTCTGTTTATTATGTTCCCCAAACGAACTTGGGCAGGATATTGCTTTTTACTGTGTTTTTTATTAGGTCTTCAGTTCACAACGGAAGACCTATAGTGATTGTATTGTTAAGTCTTCCGTTCACAACGGAAGACTTATAGTGATTGTATTGTTTCTTTTTATTATTAAGTCTTCCGTTCACAACGGAAGACTTATAGTGATTGTATTGTTTCTTTTTATTATTATTATTATTATTATTATTCCTCCCAAATTTTGTGAGCGCGATTACTCAGAGATGGTTGGATAGATTTTCACAATTTTTCACATGATAGTAGGCTGATATATGAAGTTTATATAAAATTCCGTTTTTTGAAAAATTCACTTCCGGTCCGAAGTTACGGCCGAATTTCCAATTTTTAAATGGACTTTTGTCCGGAATTTTTCTCGGAAACGGTTTAAGGTAAAGATGTGAAATTTACAGGGGTATTAGACCATGACATTCTCTTTGTTTCGAAGTTGTTTTCGTGTGTTTCCGGTACTTCCTGTCCGAACCGGAAGTGAACTTGTGTATGGTCAATTTTCAACTTTTTTGTTTTTTAATATTTTTTCAAGATATTTTTATGTATAACAGAGGTTATTCTACAAATACTAAATATATAATTTGTTTTGAAATCAGATTCCACATTTTGGAGATTTTCGATACCCTCATTTTCCCTATTTACCTAGTGTGTAGACAATGGGCAAAGAAAGATAACTCTGACTTGTAAGTGAGAATAGAACTTTCGAGATAAAGGCGGAAATAGTATCGATATCGTCTCCATATTAAGACATTCCATATTCACTCTTTTCTACATGTAAGAATACGTTGGTTGCTCCATTCAGTGTATATATAATGTAAAGTTGCCATGCAATGTTAGCCTATATTGACAGTTACTGAGAATGCTTTTGTATTTACACATGTATATATATGTATGAAAAAAAAAAAAAAAAAAAAAAAAAAAAAAAAAAAAAAAAACCGGCTAGCACATTCAAGTAAATATATTATAAACAGTATACATTTATAGTGATGGCATGCATCTAGCATACTGGATTACATCTTTTGACATTTGGCCTTGAAATTTAGGTCAAGGTCAAAAGTCAAGACCATTGAAAATCTACATAAATGGTTGGTATTAGCTATTTACCCAAATGACCTTGACCTTTGAACTTGAAATTCGACCTTGACCTTGACCCAAGGTAAAAAAAGAAATATGAAGTACATGTATCTAGATTCAGCTTTCAGTGTTTATTTCGGTTAGCAGGATAGAAGGTAAAGAGTTTTTTTAATGACCTTCACCTTTGACCTAAAGGTCACAAACAATCAATCTTTAAGTTCTTAAGTTCTTGGAGGTAGATACAAGATACAAATCCCACTTTAAATTGGTTTAGAGTAAACTACCCCCCCCCCCTTCTTCCAAAGAAAAAAAAAAATCAAACTAATAGCAACGTAGAGAATTAATGTAAAACTCAAACATCACCTCGGATTGACATAAAATTTAAGCTAACTGCAGAAAAGACCCCAAAGAAAGTTTCCTGAAAGTTTTACGGTGAGTCTCTAAAGTATATAGAAATTATGAATTTTTACGGCGAAAATTACAAATTCTGTCGTGTTTGAAATTTCAGTGCAGATAAACAAAGACATGATCAAACCCTTTTATAGCCTATTTCTTTAGATGTCGTTAACAGCATTCAATTTTACTGATATGAAATGATATTTTAATACCAAGCATTCTTCTTTTATTTTACATTTGAAATTTATTTGATTTTTTTTTTAGAATTACGCAATCCCCAGAAATGGCGATTTTCGGTATATTAAAAAGCAATACACGTTTCTTCCCCGTGTTTCCCATCTAGAAATGCATACTAAACTTAATATTTTCATCCATTTAAAACATAAAAAAACTCAATTAAGATATTTTCAAACAACTCTTATTATGCACCTGTCATGCATTTACATTCCTAAACGTTTTCACCTATGCTCAATCTTTACATGCTTCTTACTACGCACCTTAAACGCACAATTTCCCATTAATATCAATCTTATAACTTCTTTCAGACCCTTGCCTTTCCATCTAGACCCTAAAACCTTCCCATTCCAACCCATAAACATACCCAAGAATTTGTCCGAATTTTTGAAACTGGCACTACTTGCGTGGTCAATGAAATAGCGGGTACCATTAGTCGACTCTAACCCAGTACGTCTTGTCTTTGGAATAAAATCAACTCCGAGCCCGATCTTAAAATCCTAGTAGAGAAATGAGAATTTTGCTGTTTTATTTATTTCCTTGCTTTTTTCTCCTTTTTTTCCAGCCCAAATCTGTGGAAAGACTTCTGTTTATTATGTTCCCCAAACGAACTTGGGCAGGATATTGCTTTTTACTGTGTTTTTTATTAGGTCTTCAGTTCACAACGGAAGACCTATAGTGATTGTATTGTTAAGTCTTCCGTTCACAACGGAAGACTTATAGTGATTGTATTGTTTCTTTTTATTATTAAGTCTTCCGTTCACAACGGAAGACTTATAGTGATTGTATTGTTTCTTTTTATTATTATTATTATTATTATTATTCCTCCCAAATTTTGTGAGCGCGATTACTCAGAGATGGTTGGATAGATTTTCACAATTTTTCACATGATAGTAGGCTGATATATGAAGTTTATATAAAATTCCGTTTTTTGAAAAATTCACTTCCGGTCCGAAGTTACGGCCGAATTTCCAATTTTTAAATGGACTTTTGTCCGGAATTTTTCTCGGAAACGGTTTAAGGTAAAGATGTGAAATTTACAGGGGTATTAGACCATGACATTCTCTTTGTTTCGAAGTTGTTTTCGTGTGTTTCCGGTACTTCCTGTCCGAACCGGAAGTGAACTTGTGTATGGTCAATTTTCAACTTTTTTGTTTTTTAATATTTTTTCAAGATATTTTTATGTATAACAGAGGTTATTCTACAAATACTAAATATATAATTTGTTTTGAAATCAGATTCCACATTTTGGAGATTTTCGATACCCTCATTTTCCCTATTTACCTAGTGTGTAGACAATGGGCAAAGAAAGATAACTCTGACTTGTAAGTGAGAATAGAACTTTCGAGATAAAGGCGGAAATAGTATCGATATCGTCTCCATATTAAGACATTCCATATTCACTCTTTTCTACATGTAAGAATACGTTGGTTGCTCCATTCAGTGTATATATAATGTAAAGTTGCCATGCAATGTTAGCCTATATTGACAGTTACTGAGAATGCTTTTGTATTTACACATGTATATATATGTATGAAAAAAAAAAAAAAAAAAAAAAAAAAAAAAAAAAAAAAAAACCGGCTAGCACATTCAAGTAAATATATTATAAACAGTATACATTTATAGTGATGGCATGCATCTAGCATACTGGATTACATCTTTTGACATTTGGCCTTGAAATTTAGGTCAAGGTCAAAAGTCAAGACCATTGAAAATCTACATAAATGGTTGGTATTAGCTATTTACCCAAATGACCTTGACCTTTGAACTTGAAATTCGACCTTGACCTTGACCCAAGGTAAAAAAAGAAATATGAAGTACATGTATCTAGATTCAGCTTTCAGTGTTTATTTCGGTTAGCAGGATAGAAGGTAAAGAGTTTTTTTAATGACCTTCACCTTTGACCTAAAGGTCACAAACAATCAATCTTTAAGTTCTTAAGTTCTTGGAGGTAGATACAAGATACAAATCCCACTTTAAATTGGTTTAGAGTAAACTACCCCCCCCCCCTTCTTCCAAAGAAAAAAAAAAATCAAACTAATAGCAACGTAGAGAATTAATGTAAAACTCAAACATCACCTCGGATTGACATAAAATTTAAGCTAACTGCAGAAAAGACCCCAAAGAAAGTTTCCTGAAAGTTTTACGGTGAGTCTCTAAAGTATATAGAAATTATGAATTTTTACGGCGAAAATTACAAATTCTGTCGTGTTTGAAATTTCAGTGCAGATAAACAAAGACATGATCAAACCCTTTTATAGCCTATTTCTTTAGATGTCGTTAACAGCATTCAATTTTACTGATATGAAATGATATTTTAATACCAAGCATTCTTCTTTTATTTTACATTTGAAATTTATTTGATTTTTTTTTTAGAATTACGCAATCCCCAGAAATGGCGATTTTCGGTATATTAAAAAGCAATACACGTTTCTTCCCCGTGTTTCCCATCTAGAAATGCATACTAAACTTAATATTTTCATCCATTTAAAACATAAAAAAACTCAATTAAGATATTTTCAAACAACTCTTATTATGCACCTGTCATGCATTTACATTCCTAAACGTTTTCACCTATGCTCAATCTTTACATGCTTCTTACTACGCACCTTAAACGCACAATTTCCCATTAATATCAATCTTATAACTTCTTTCAGACCCTTGCCTTTCCATCTAGACCCTAAAACCTTCCCATTCCAACCCATAAACATACCCAAGAATTTGTCCGAATTTTTGAAACTGGCACTACTTGCGTGGTCAATGAAATAGCGGGTACCATTAGTCGACTCTAACCCAGTACGTCTTGTCTTTGGAATAAAATCAACTCCGAGCCCGATCTTAAAATCCTAGTAGAGAAATGAGAATTTTGCTGTTTTATTTATTTCCTTGCTTTTTTCTCCTTTTTTTCCAGCCCAAATCTGTGGAAAGACTTCTGTTTATTATGTTCCCCAAACGAACTTGGGCAGGATATTGCTTTTTACTGTGTTTTTTATTAGGTCTTCAGTTCACAACGGAAGACCTATAGTGATTGTATTGTTAAGTCTTCCGTTCACAACGGAAGACTTATAGTGATTGTATTGTTTCTTTTTATTATTAAGTCTTCCGTTCACAACGGAAGACTTATAGTGATTGTATTGTTTCTTTTTATTATTATTATTATTATTATTATTCCTCCCAAATTTTGTGAGCGCGATTACTCAGAGATGGTTGGATAGATTTTCACAATTTTTCACATGATAGTAGGCTGATATATGAAGTTTATATAAAATTCCGTTTTTTGAAAAATTCACTTCCGGTCCGAAGTTACGGCCGAATTTCCAATTTTTAAATGGACTTTTGTCCGGAATTTTTCTCGGAAACGGTTTAAGGTAAAGATGTGAAATTTACAGGGGTATTAGACCATGACATTCTCTTTGTTTCGAAGTTGTTTTCGTGTGTTTCCGGTACTTCCTGTCCGAACCGGAAGTGAACTTGTGTATGGTCAATTTTCAACTTTTTTGTTTTTTAATATTTTTTCAAGATATTTTTATGTATAACAGAGGTTATTCTACAAATACTAAATATATAATTTGTTTTGAAATCAGATTCCACATTTTGGAGATTTTCGATACCCTCATTTTCCCTATTTACCTAGTGTGTAGACAATGGGCAAAGAAAGATAACTCTGACTTGTAAGTGAGAATAGAACTTTCGAGATAAAGGCGGAAATAGTATCGATATCGTCTCCATATTAAGACATTCCATATTCACTCTTTTCTACATGTAAGAATACGTTGGTTGCTCCATTCAGTGTATATATAATGTAAAGTTGCCATGCAATGTTAGCCTATATTGACAGTTACTGAGAATGCTTTTGTATTTACACATGTATATATATGTATGAAAAAAAAAAAAAAAAAAAAAAAAAAAAAAAAAAAAAAAAACCGGCTAGCACATTCAAGTAAATATATTATAAACAGTATACATTTATAGTGATGGCATGCATCTAGCATACTGGATTACATCTTTTGACATTTGGCCTTGAAATTTAGGTCAAGGTCAAAAGTCAAGACCATTGAAAATCTACATAAATGGTTGGTATTAGCTATTTACCCAAATGACCTTGACCTTTGAACTTGAAATTCGACCTTGACCTTGACCCAAGGTAAAAAAAGAAATATGAAGTACATGTATCTAGATTCAGCTTTCAGTGTTTATTTCGGTTAGCAGGATAGAAGGTAAAGAGTTTTTTTAATGACCTTCACCTTTGACCTAAAGGTCACAAACAATCAATCTTTAAGTTCTTAAGTTCTTGGAGGTAGATACAAGATACAAATCCCACTTTAAATTGGTTTAGAGTAAACTACCCCCCCCCCCTTCTTCCAAAGAAAAAAAAAAATCAAACTAATAGCAACGTAGAGAATTAATGTAAAACTCAAACATCACCTCGGATTGACATAAAATTTAAGCTAACTGCAGAAAAGACCCCAAAGAAAGTTTCCTGAAAGTTTTACGGTGAGTCTCTAAAGTATATAGAAATTATGAATTTTTACGGCGAAAATTACAAATTCTGTCGTGTTTGAAATTTCAGTGCAGATAAACAAAGACATGATCAAACCCTTTTATAGCCTATTTCTTTAGATGTCGTTAACAGCATTCAATTTTACTGATATGAAATGATATTTTAATACCAAGCATTCTTCTTTTATTTTACATTTGAAATTTATTTGATTTTTTTTTTAGAATTACGCAATCCCCAGAAATGGCGATTTTCGGTATATTAAAAAGCAATACACGTTTCTTCCCCGTGTTTCCCATCTAGAAATGCATACTAAACTTAATATTTTCATCCATTTAAAACATAAAAAAACTCAATTAAGATATTTTCAAACAACTCTTATTATGCACCTGTCATGCATTTACATTCCTAAACGTTTTCACCTATGCTCAATCTTTACATGCTTCTTACTACGCACCTTAAACGCACAATTTCCCATTAATATCAATCTTATAACTTCTTTCAGACCCTTGCCTTTCCATCTAGACCCTAAAACCTTCCCATTCCAACCCATAAACATACCCAAGAATTTGTCCGAATTTTTGAAACTGGCACTACTTGCGTGGTCAATGAAATAGCGGGTACCATTAGTCGACTCTAACCCAGTACGTCTTGTCTTTGGAATAAAATCAACTCCGAGCCCGATCTTAAAATCCTAGTAGAGAAATGAGAATTTTGCTGTTTTATTTATTTCCTTGCTTTTTTCTCCTTTTTTTCCAGCCCAAATCTGTGGAAAGACTTCTGTTTATTATGTTCCCCAAACGAACTTGGGCAGGATATTGCTTTTTACTGTGTTTTTTATTAGGTCTTCAGTTCACAACGGAAGACCTATAGTGATTGTATTGTTAAGTCTTCCGTTCACAACGGAAGACTTATAGTGATTGTATTGTTTCTTTTTATTATTAAGTCTTCCGTTCACAACGGAAGACTTATAGTGATTGTATTGTTTCTTTTTATTATTATTATTATTATTATTATTCCTCCCAAATTTTGTGAGCGCGATTACTCAGAGATGGTTGGATAGATTTTCACAATTTTTCACATGATAGTAGGCTGATATATGAAGTTTATATAAAATTCCGTTTTTTGAAAAATTCACTTCCGGTCCGAAGTTACGGCCGAATTTCCAATTTTTAAATGGACTTTTGTCCGGAATTTTTCTCGGAAACGGTTTAAGGTAAAGATGTGAAATTTACAGGGGTATTAGACCATGACATTCTCTTTGTTTCGAAGTTGTTTTCGTGTGTTTCCGGTACTTCCTGTCCGAACCGGAAGTGAACTTGTGTATGGTCAATTTTCAACTTTTTTGTTTTTTAATATTTTTTCAAGATATTTTTATGTATAACAGAGGTTATTCTACAAATACTAAATATATAATTTGTTTTGAAATCAGATTCCACATTTTGGAGATTTTCGATACCCTCATTTTCCCTATTTACCTAGTGTGTAGACAATGGGCAAAGAAAGATAACTCTGACTTGTAAGTGAGAATAGAACTTTCGAGATAAAGGCGGAAATAGTATCGATATCGTCTCCATATTAAGACATTCCATATTCACTCTTTTCTACATGTAAGAATACGTTGGTTGCTCCATTCAGTGTATATATAATGTAAAGTTGCCATGCAATGTTAGCCTATATTGACAGTTACTGAGAATGCTTTTGTATTTACACATGTATATATATGTATGAAAAAAAAAAAAAAAAAAAAAAAAAAAAAAAAAAAAAAAAACCGGCTAGCACATTCAAGTAAATATATTATAAACAGTATACATTTATAGTGATGGCATGCATCTAGCATACTGGATTACATCTTTTGACATTTGGCCTTGAAATTTAGGTCAAGGTCAAAAGTCAAGACCATTGAAAATCTACATAAATGGTTGGTATTAGCTATTTACCCAAATGACCTTGACCTTTGAACTTGAAATTCGACCTTGACCTTGACCCAAGGTAAAAAAAGAAATATGAAGTACATGTATCTAGATTCAGCTTTCAGTGTTTATTTCGGTTAGCAGGATAGAAGGTAAAGAGTTTTTTTAATGACCTTCACCTTTGACCTAAAGGTCACAAACAATCAATCTTTAAGTTCTTAAGTTCTTGGAGGTAGATACAAGATACAAATCCCACTTTAAATTGGTTTAGAGTAAACTACCCCCCCCCCCTTCTTCCAAAGAAAAAAAAAAATCAAACTAATAGCAACGTAGAGAATTAATGTAAAACTCAAACATCACCTCGGATTGACATAAAATTTAAGCTAACTGCAGAAAAGACCCCAAAGAAAGTTTCCTGAAAGTTTTACGGTGAGTCTCTAAAGTATATAGAAATTATGAATTTTTACGGCGAAAATTACAAATTCTGTCGTGTTTGAAATTTCAGTGCAGATAAACAAAGACATGATCAAACCCTTTTATAGCCTATTTCTTTAGATGTCGTTAACAGCATTCAATTTTACTGATATGAAATGATATTTTAATACCAAGCATTCTTCTTTTATTTTACATTTGAAATTTATTTGATTTTTTTTTTAGAATTACGCAATCCCCAGAAATGGCGATTTTCGGTATATTAAAAAGCAATACACGTTTCTTCCCCGTGTTTCCCATCTAGAAATGCATACTAAACTTAATATTTTCATCCATTTAAAACATAAAAAAACTCAATTAAGATATTTTCAAACAACTCTTATTATGCACCTGTCATGCATTTACATTCCTAAACGTTTTCACCTATGCTCAATCTTTACATGCTTCTTACTACGCACCTTAAACGCACAATTTCCCATTAATATCAATCTTATAACTTCTTTCAGACCCTTGCCTTTCCATCTAGACCCTAAAACCTTCCCATTCCAACCCATAAACATACCCAAGAATTTGTCCGAATTTTTGAAACTGGCACTACTTGCGTGGTCAATGAAATAGCGGGTACCATTAGTCGACTCTAACCCAGTACGTCTTGTCTTTGGAATAAAATCAACTCCGAGCCCGATCTTAAAATCCTAGTAGAGAAATGAGAATTTTGCTGTTTTATTTATTTCCTTGCTTTTTTCTCCTTTTTTTCCAGCCCAAATCTGTGGAAAGACTTCTGTTTATTATGTTCCCCAAACGAACTTGGGCAGGATATTGCTTTTTACTGTGTTTTTTATTAGGTCTTCAGTTCACAACGGAAGACCTATAGTGATTGTATTGTTAAGTCTTCCGTTCACAACGGAAGACTTATAGTGATTGTATTGTTTCTTTTTATTATTAAGTCTTCCGTTCACAACGGAAGACTTATAGTGATTGTATTGTTTCTTTTTATTATTATTATTATTATTATTATTCCTCCCAAATTTTGTGAGCGCGATTACTCAGAGATGGTTGGATAGATTTTCACAATTTTTCACATGATAGTAGGCTGATATATGAAGTTTATATAAAATTCCGTTTTTTGAAAAATTCACTTCCGGTCCGAAGTTACGGCCGAATTTCCAATTTTTAAATGGACTTTTGTCCGGAATTTTTCTCGGAAACGGTTTAAGGTAAAGATGTGAAATTTACAGGGGTATTAGACCATGACATTCTCTTTGTTTCGAAGTTGTTTTCGTGTGTTTCCGGTACTTCCTGTCCGAACCGGAAGTGAACTTGTGTATGGTCAATTTTCAACTTTTTTGTTTTTTAATATTTTTTCAAGATATTTTTATGTATAACAGAGGTTATTCTACAAATACTAAATATATAATTTGTTTTGAAATCAGATTCCACATTTTGGAGATTTTCGATACCCTCATTTTCCCTATTTACCTAGTGTGTAGACAATGGGCAAAGAAAGATAACTCTGACTTGTAAGTGAGAATAGAACTTTCGAGATAAAGGCGGAAATAGTATCGATATCGTCTCCATATTAAGACATTCCATATTCACTCTTTTCTACATGTAAGAATACGTTGGTTGCTCCATTCAGTGTATATATAATGTAAAGTTGCCATGCAATGTTAGCCTATATTGACAGTTACTGAGAATGCTTTTGTATTTACACATGTATATATATGTATGAAAAAAAAAAAAAAAAAAAAAAAAAAAAAAAAAAAAAAAACCGGCTAGCACATTCAAGTAAATATATTATAAACAGTATACATTTATAGTGATGGCATGCATCTAGCATACTGGATTACATCTTTTGACATTTGGCCTTGAAATTTAGGTCAAGGTCAAAAGTCAAGACCATTGAAAATCTACATAAATGGTTGGTATTAGCTATTTACCCAAATGACCTTGACCTTTGAACTTGAAATTCGACCTTGACCTTGACCCAAGGTAAAAAAAGAAATATGAAGTACATGTATCTAGATTCAGCTTTCAGTGTTTATTTCGGTTAGCAGGATAGAAGGTAAAGAGTTTTTTTAATGACCTTCACCTTTGACCTAAAGGTCACAAACAATCAATCTTTAAGTTCTTAAGTTCTTGGAGGTAGATACAAGATACAAATCCCACTTTAAATTGGTTTAGAGTAAACTACCCCCCCCCCCTTCTTCCAAAGAAAAAAAAAAATCAAACTAATAGCAACGTAGAGAATTAATGTAAAACTCAAACATCACCTCGGATTGACATAAAATTTAAGCTAACTGCAGAAAAGACCCCAAAGAAAGTTTCCTGAAAGTTTTACGGTGAGTCTCTAAAGTATATAGAAATTATGAATTTTTACGGCGAAAATTACAAATTCTGTCGTGTTTGAAATTTCAGTGCAGATAAACAAAGACATGATCAAACCCTTTTATAGCCTATTTCTTTAGATGTCGTTAACAGCATTCAATTTTACTGATATGAAATGATATTTTAATACCAAGCATTCTTCTTTTATTTTACATTTGAAATTTATTTGATTTTTTTTTTAGAATTACGCAATCCCCAGAAATGGCGATTTTCGGTATATTAAAAAGCAATACACGTTTCTTCCCCGTGTTTCCCATCTAGAAATGCATACTAAACTTAATATTTTCATCCATTTAAAACATAAAAAAACTCAATTAAGATATTTTCAAACAACTCTTATTATGCACCTGTCATGCATTTACATTCCTAAACGTTTTCACCTATGCTCAATCTTTACATGCTTCTTACTACGCACCTTAAACGCACAATTTCCCATTAATATCAATCTTATAACTTCTTTCAGACCCTTGCCTTTCCATCTAGACCCTAAAACCTTCCCATTCCAACCCATAAACATACCCAAGAATTTGTCCGAATTTTTGAAACTGGCACTACTTGCGTGGTCAATGAAATAGCGGGTACCATTAGTCGACTCTAACCCAGTACGTCTTGTCTTTGGAATAAAATCAACTCCGAGCCCGATCTTAAAATCCTAGTAGAGAAATGAGAATTTTGCTGTTTTATTTATTTCCTTGCTTTTTTCTCCTTTTTTTCCAGCCCAAATCTGTGGAAAGACTTCTGTTTATTATGTTCCCCAAACGAACTTGGGCAGGATATTGCTTTTTACTGTGTTTTTTATTAGGTCTTCAGTTCACAACGGAAGACCTATAGTGATTGTATTGTTAAGTCTTCCGTTCACAACGGAAGACTTATAGTGATTGTATTGTTTCTTTTTATTATTAAGTCTTCCGTTCACAACGGAAGACTTATAGTGATTGTATTGTTTCTTTTTATTATTATTATTATTATTATTATTCCTCCCAAATTTTGTGAGCGCGATTACTCAGAGATGGTTGGATAGATTTTCACAATTTTTCACATGATAGTAGGCTGATATATGAAGTTTATATAAAATTCCGTTTTTTGAAAAATTCACTTCCGGTCCGAAGTTACGGCCGAATTTCCAATTTTTAAATGGACTTTTGTCCGGAATTTTTCTCGGAAACGGTTTAAGGTAAAGATGTGAAATTTACAGGGGTATTAGACCATGACATTCTCTTTGTTTCGAAGTTGTTTTCGTGTGTTTCCGGTACTTCCTGTCCGAACCGGAAGTGAACTTGTGTATGGTCAATTTTCAACTTTTTTGTTTTTTAATATTTTTTCAAGATATTTTTATGTATAACAGAGGTTATTCTACAAATACTAAATATATAATTTGTTTTGAAATCAGATTCCACATTTTGGAGATTTTCGATACCCTCATTTTCCCTATTTACCTAGTGTGTAGACAATGGGCAAAGAAAGATAACTCTGACTTGTAAGTGAGAATAGAACTTTCGAGATAAAGGCGGAAATAGTATCGATATCGTCTCCATATTAAGACATTCCATATTCACTCTTTTCTACATGTAAGAATACGTTGGTTGCTCCATTCAGTGTATATATAATGTAAAGTTGCCATGCAATGTTAGCCTATATTGACAGTTACTGAGAATGCTTTTGTATTTACACATGTATATATATGTATGAAAAAAAAAAAAAAAAAAAAAAAAAAAAAAAAAAAAAAAAACCGGCTAGCACATTCAAGTAAATATATTATAAACAGTATACATTTATAGTGATGGCATGCATCTAGCATACTGGATTACATCTTTTGACATTTGGCCTTGAAATTTAGGTCAAGGTCAAAAGTCAAGACCATTGAAAATCTACATAAATGGTTGGTATTAGCTATTTACCCAAATGACCTTGACCTTTGAACTTGAAATTCGACCTTGACCTTGACCCAAGGTAAAAAAAGAAATATGAAGTACATGTATCTAGATTCAGCTTTCAGTGTTTATTTCGGTTAGCAGGATAGAAGGTAAAGAGTTTTTTTAATGACCTTCACCTTTGACCTAAAGGTCACAAACAATCAATCTTTAAGTTCTTAAGTTCTTGGAGGTAGATACAAGATACAAATCCCACTTTAAATTGGTTTAGAGTAAACTACCCCCCCCCCCTTCTTCCAAAGAAAAAAAAAAATCAAACTAATAGCAACGTAGAGAATTAATGTAAAACTCAAACATCACCTCGGATTGACATAAAATTTAAGCTAACTGCAGAAAAGACCCCAAAGAAAGTTTCCTGAAAGTTTTACGGTGAGTCTCTAAAGTATATAGAAATTATGAATTTTTACGGCGAAAATTACAAATTCTGTCGTGTTTGAAATTTCAGTGCAGATAAACAAAGACATGATCAAACCCTTTTATAGCCTATTTCTTTAGATGTCGTTAACAGCATTCAATTTTACTGATATGAAATGATATTTTAATACCAAGCATTCTTCTTTTATTTTACATTTGAAATTTATTTGATTTTTTTTTTAGAATTACGCAATCCCCAGAAATGGCGATTTTCGGTATATTAAAAAGCAATACACGTTTCTTCCCCGTGTTTCCCATCTAGAAATGCATACTAAACTTAATATTTTCATCCATTTAAAACATAAAAAAACTCAATTAAGATATTTTCAAACAACTCTTATTATGCACCTGTCATGCATTTACATTCCTAAACGTTTTCACCTATGCTCAATCTTTACATGCTTCTTACTACGCACCTTAAACGCACAATTTCCCATTAATATCAATCTTATAACTTCTTTCAGACCCTTGCCTTTCCATCTAGACCCTAAAACCTTCCCATTCCAACCCATAAACATACCCAAGAATTTGTCCGAATTTTTGAAACTGGCACTACTTGCGTGGTCAATGAAATAGCGGGTACCATTAGTCGACTCTAACCCAGTACGTCTTGTCTTTGGAATAAAATCAACTCCGAGCCCGATCTTAAAATCCTAGTAGAGAAATGAGAATTTTGCTGTTTTATTTATTTCCTTGCTTTTTTCTCCTTTTTTTCCAGCCCAAATCTGTGGAAAGACTTCTGTTTATTATGTTCCCCAAACGAACTTGGGCAGGATATTGCTTTTTACTGTGTTTTTTATTAGGTCTTCAGTTCACAACGGAAGACCTATAGTGATTGTATTGTTAAGTCTTCCGTTCACAACGGAAGACTTATAGTGATTGTATTGTTTCTTTTTATTATTAAGTCTTCCGTTCACAACGGAAGACTTATAGTGATTGTATTGTTTCTTTTTATTATTATTATTATTATTATTATTCCTCCCAAATTTTGTGAGCGCGATTACTCAGAGATGGTTGGATAGATTTTCACAATTTTTCACATGATAGTAGGCTGATATATGAAGTTTATATAAAATTCCGTTTTTTGAAAAATTCACTTCCGGTCCGAAGTTACGGCCGAATTTCCAATTTTTAAATGGACTTTTGTCCGGAATTTTTCTCGGAAACGGTTTAAGGTAAAGATGTGAAATTTACAGGGGTATTAGACCATGACATTCTCTTTGTTTCGAAGTTGTTTTCGTGTGTTTCCGGTACTTCCTGTCCGAACCGGAAGTGAACTTGTGTATGGTCAATTTTCAACTTTTTTGTTTTTTAATATTTTTTCAAGATATTTTTATGTATAACAGAGGTTATTCTACAAATACTAAATATATAATTTGTTTTGAAATCAGATTCCACATTTTGGAGATTTTCGATACCCTCATTTTCCCTATTTACCTAGTGTGTAGACAATGGGCAAAGAAAGATAACTCTGACTTGTAAGTGAGAATAGAACTTTCGAGATAAAGGCGGAAATAGTATCGATATCGTCTCCATATTAAGACATTCCATATTCACTCTTTTCTACATGTAAGAATACGTTGGTTGCTCCATTCAGTGTATATATAATGTAAAGTTGCCATGCAATGTTAGCCTATATTGACAGTTACTGAGAATGCTTTTGTATTTACACATGTATATATATGTATGAAAAAAAAAAAAAAAAAAAAAAAAAAAAAAAAAAAAAAAAACCGGCTAGCACATTCAAGTAAATATATTATAAACAGTATACATTTATAGTGATGGCATGCATCTAGCATACTGGATTACATCTTTTGACATTTGGCCTTGAAATTTAGGTCAAGGTCAAAAGTCAAGACCATTGAAAATCTACATAAATGGTTGGTATTAGCTATTTACCCAAATGACCTTGACCTTTGAACTTGAAATTCGACCTTGACCTTGACCCAAGGTAAAAAAAGAAATATGAAGTACATGTATCTAGATTCAGCTTTCAGTGTTTATTTCGGTTAGCAGGATAGAAGGTAAAGAGTTTTTTTAATGACCTTCACCTTTGACCTAAAGGTCACAAACAATCAATCTTTAAGTTCTTAAGTTCTTGGAGGTAGATACAAGATACAAATCCCACTTTAAATTGGTTTAGAGTAAACTACCCCCCCCCCCTTCTTCCAAAGAAAAAAAAAAATCAAACTAATAGCAACGTAGAGAATTAATGTAAAACTCAAACATCACCTCGGATTGACATAAAATTTAAGCTAACTGCAGAAAAGACCCCAAAGAAAGTTTCCTGAAAGTTTTACGGTGAGTCTCTAAAGTATATAGAAATTATGAATTTTTACGGCGAAAATTACAAATTCTGTCGTGTTTGAAATTTCAGTGCAGATAAACAAAGACATGATCAAACCCTTTTATAGCCTATTTCTTTAGATGTCGTTAACAGCATTCAATTTTACTGATATGAAATGATATTTTAATACCAAGCATTCTTCTTTTATTTTACATTTGAAATTTATTTGATTTTTTTTTTAGAATTACGCAATCCCCAGAAATGGCGATTTTCGGTATATTAAAAAGCAATACACGTTTCTTCCCCGTGTTTCCCATCTAGAAATGCATACTAAACTTAATATTTTCATCCATTTAAAACATAAAAAAACTCAATTAAGATATTTTCAAACAACTCTTATTATGCACCTGTCATGCATTTACATTCCTAAACGTTTTCACCTATGCTCAATCTTTACATGCTTCTTACTACGCACCTTAAACGCACAATTTCCCATTAATATCAATCTTATAACTTCTTTCAGACCCTTGCCTTTCCATCTAGACCCTAAAACCTTCCCATTCCAACCCATAAACATACCCAAGAATTTGTCCGAATTTTTGAAACTGGCACTACTTGCGTGGTCAATGAAATAGCGGGTACCATTAGTCGACTCTAACCCAGTACGTCTTGTCTTTGGAATAAAATCAACTCCGAGCCCGATCTTAAAATCCTAGTAGAGAAATGAGAATTTTGCTGTTTTATTTATTTCCTTGCTTTTTTCTCCTTTTTTTCCAGCCCAAATCTGTGGAAAGACTTCTGTTTATTATGTTCCCCAAACGAACTTGGGCAGGATATTGCTTTTTACTGTGTTTTTTATTAGGTCTTCAGTTCACAACGGAAGACCTATAGTGATTGTATTGTTAAGTCTTCCGTTCACAACGGAAGACTTATAGTGATTGTATTGTTTCTTTTTATTATTAAGTCTTCCGTTCACAACGGAAGACTTATAGTGATTGTATTGTTTCTTTTTATTATTATTATTATTATTATTATTCCTCCCAAATTTTGTGAGCGCGATTACTCAGAGATGGTTGGATAGATTTTCACAATTTTTCACATGATAGTAGGCTGATATATGAAGTTTATATAAAATTCCGTTTTTTGAAAAATTCACTTCCGGTCCGAAGTTACGGCCGAATTTCCAATTTTTAAATGGACTTTTGTCCGGAATTTTTCTCGGAAACGGTTTAAGGTAAAGATGTGAAATTTACAGGGGTATTAGACCATGACATTCTCTTTGTTTCGAAGTTGTTTTCGTGTGTTTCCGGTACTTCCTGTCCGAACCGGAAGTGAACTTGTGTATGGTCAATTTTCAACTTTTTTGTTTTTTAATATTTTTTCAAGATATTTTTATGTATAACAGAGGTTATTCTACAAATACTAAATATATAATTTGTTTTGAAATCAGATTCCACATTTTGGAGATTTTCGATACCCTCATTTTCCCTATTTACCTAGTGTGTAGACAATGGGCAAAGAAAGATAACTCTGACTTGTAAGTGAGAATAGAACTTTCGAGATAAAGGCGGAAATAGTATCGATATCGTCTCCATATTAAGACATTCCATATTCACTCTTTTCTACATGTAAGAATACGTTGGTTGCTCCATTCAGTGTATATATAATGTAAAGTTGCCATGCAATGTTAGCCTATATTGACAGTTACTGAGAATGCTTTTGTATTTACACATGTATATATATGTATGAAAAAAAAAAAAAAAAAAAAAAAAAAAAAAAAAAAAAAAAACCGGCTAGCACATTCAAGTAAATATATTATAAACAGTATACATTTATAGTGATGGCATGCATCTAGCATACTGGATTACATCTTTTGACATTTGGCCTTGAAATTTAGGTCAAGGTCAAAAGTCAAGACCATTGAAAATCTACATAAATGGTTGGTATTAGCTATTTACCCAAATGACCTTGACCTTTGAACTTGAAATTCGACCTTGACCTTGACCCAAGGTAAAAAAAGAAATATGAAGTACATGTATCTAGATTCAGCTTTCAGTGTTTATTTCGGTTAGCAGGATAGAAGGTAAAGAGTTTTTTTAATGACCTTCACCTTTGACCTAAAGGTCACAAACAATCAATCTTTAAGTTCTTAAGTTCTTGGAGGTAGATACAAGATACAAATCCCACTTTAAATTGGTTTAGAGTAAACTACCCCCCCCCCCTTCTTCCAAAGAAAAAAAAAAATCAAACTAATAGCAACGTAGAGAATTAATGTAAAACTCAAACATCACCTCGGATTGACATAAAATTTAAGCTAACTGCAGAAAAGACCCCAAAGAAAGTTTCCTGAAAGTTTTACGGTGAGTCTCTAAAGTATATAGAAATTATGAATTTTTACGGCGAAAATTACAAATTCTGTCGTGTTTGAAATTTCAGTGCAGATAAACAAAGACATGATCAAACCCTTTTATAGCCTATTTCTTTAGATGTCGTTAACAGCATTCAATTTTACTGATATGAAATGATATTTTAATACCAAGCATTCTTCTTTTATTTTACATTTGAAATTTATTTGATTTTTTTTTTAGAATTACGCAATCCCCAGAAATGGCGATTTTCGGTATATTAAAAAGCAATACACGTTTCTTCCCCGTGTTTCCCATCTAGAAATGCATACTAAACTTAATATTTTCATCCATTTAAAACATAAAAAAACTCAATTAAGATATTTTCAAACAACTCTTATTATGCACCTGTCATGCATTTACATTCCTAAACGTTTTCACCTATGCTCAATCTTTACATGCTTCTTACTACGCACCTTAAACGCACAATTTCCCATTAATATCAATCTTATAACTTCTTTCAGACCCTTGCCTTTCCATCTAGACCCTAAAACCTTCCCATTCCAACCCATAAACATACCCAAGAATTTGTCCGAATTTTTGAAACTGGCACTACTTGCGTGGTCAATGAAATAGCGGGTACCATTAGTCGACTCTAACCCAGTACGTCTTGTCTTTGGAATAAAATCAACTCCGAGCCCGATCTTAAAATCCTAGTAGAGAAATGAGAATTTTGCTGTTTTATTTATTTCCTTGCTTTTTTCTCCTTTTTTTCCAGCCCAAATCTGTGGAAAGACTTCTGTTTATTATGTTCCCCAAACGAACTTGGGCAGGATATTGCTTTTTACTGTGTTTTTTATTAGGTCTTCAGTTCACAACGGAAGACCTATAGTGATTGTATTGTTAAGTCTTCCGTTCACAACGGAAGACTTATAGTGATTGTATTGTTTCTTTTTATTATTAAGTCTTCCGTTCACAACGGAAGACTTATAGTGATTGTATTGTTTCTTTTTATTATTATTATTATTATTATTATTCCTCCCAAATTTTGTGAGCGCGATTACTCAGAGATGGTTGGATAGATTTTCACAATTTTTCACATGATAGTAGGCTGATATATGAAGTTTATATAAAATTCCGTTTTTTGAAAAATTCACTTCCGGTCCGAAGTTACGGCCGAATTTCCAATTTTTAAATGGACTTTTGTCCGGAATTTTTCTCGGAAACGGTTTAAGGTAAAGATGTGAAATTTACAGGGGTATTAGACCATGACATTCTCTTTGTTTCGAAGTTGTTTTCGTGTGTTTCCGGTACTTCCTGTCCGAACCGGAAGTGAACTTGTGTATGGTCAATTTTCAACTTTTTTGTTTTTTAATATTTTTTCAAGATATTTTTATGTATAACAGAGGTTATTCTACAAATACTAAATATATAATTTGTTTTGAAATCAGATTCCACATTTTGGAGATTTTCGATACCCTCATTTTCCCTATTTACCTAGTGTGTAGACAATGGGCAAAGAAAGATAACTCTGACTTGTAAGTGAGAATAGAACTTTCGAGATAAAGGCGGAAATAGTATCGATATCGTCTCCATATTAAGACATTCCATATTCACTCTTTTCTACATGTAAGAATACGTTGGTTGCTCCATTCAGTGTATATATAATGTAAAGTTGCCATGCAATGTTAGCCTATATTGACAGTTACTGAGAATGCTTTTGTATTTACACATGTATATATATGTATGAAAAAAAAAAAAAAAAAAAAAAAAAAAAAAAAAAAAAAAAACCGGCTAGCACATTCAAGTAAATATATTATAAACAGTATACATTTATAGTGATGGCATGCATCTAGCATACTGGATTACATCTTTTGACATTTGGCCTTGAAATTTAGGTCAAGGTCAAAAGTCAAGACCATTGAAAATCTACATAAATGGTTGGTATTAGCTATTTACCCAAATGACCTTGACCTTTGAACTTGAAATTCGACCTTGACCTTGACCCAAGGTAAAAAAAGAAATATGAAGTACATGTATCTAGATTCAGCTTTCAGTGTTTATTTCGGTTAGCAGGATAGAAGGTAAAGAGTTTTTTTAATGACCTTCACCTTTGACCTAAAGGTCACAAACAATCAATCTTTAAGTTCTTAAGTTCTTGGAGGTAGATACAAGATACAAATCCCACTTTAAATTGGTTTAGAGTAAACTACCCCCCCCCCCTTCTTCCAAAGAAAAAAAAAAATCAAACTAATAGCAACGTAGAGAATTAATGTAAAACTCAAACATCACCTCGGATTGACATAAAATTTAAGCTAACTGCAGAAAAGACCCCAAAGAAAGTTTCCTGAAAGTTTTACGGTGAGTCTCTAAAGTATATAGAAATTATGAATTTTTACGGCGAAAATTACAAATTCTGTCGTGTTTGAAATTTCAGTGCAGATAAACAAAGACATGATCAAACCCTTTTATAGCCTATTTCTTTAGATGTCGTTAACAGCATTCAATTTTACTGATATGAAATGATATTTTAATACCAAGCATTCTTCTTTTATTTTACATTTGAAATTTATTTGATTTTTTTTTTAGAATTACGCAATCCCCAGAAATGGCGATTTTCGGTATATTAAAAAGCAATACACGTTTCTTCCCCGTGTTTCCCATCTAGAAATGCATACTAAACTTAATATTTTCATCCATTTAAAACATAAAAAAACTCAATTAAGATATTTTCAAACAACTCTTATTATGCACCTGTCATGCATTTACATTCCTAAACGTTTTCACCTATGCTCAATCTTTACATGCTTCTTACTACGCACCTTAAACGCACAATTTCCCATTAATATCAATCTTATAACTTCTTTCAGACCCTTGCCTTTCCATCTAGACCCTAAAACCTTCCCATTCCAACCCATAAACATACCCAAGAATTTGTCCGAATTTTTGAAACTGGCACTACTTGCGTGGTCAATGAAATAGCGGGTACCATTAGTCGACTCTAACCCAGTACGTCTTGTCTTTGGAATAAAATCAACTCCGAGCCCGATCTTAAAATCCTAGTAGAGAAATGAGAATTTTGCTGTTTTATTTATTTCCTTGCTTTTTTCTCCTTTTTTTCCAGCCCAAATCTGTGGAAAGACTTCTGTTTATTATGTTCCCCAAACGAACTTGGGCAGGATATTGCTTTTTACTGTGTTTTTTATTAGGTCTTCAGTTCACAACGGAAGACCTATAGTGATTGTATTGTTAAGTCTTCCGTTCACAACGGAAGACTTATAGTGATTGTATTGTTTCTTTTTATTATTAAGTCTTCCGTTCACAACGGAAGACTTATAGTGATTGTATTGTTTCTTTTTATTATTATTATTAAGTCTTCCGTTCACAACGGAAGACTTATAGTGATTGTATTGTTTCTTTTTATTATTATTATTATTATTATTATTCCTCCCAAATTTTGTGAGCGCGATTACTCAGAGATGGTTGGATAGATTTTCACAATTTTTCACATGATAGTAGGCTGATATATGAAGTTTATATAAAATTCCGTTTTTTGAAAAATTCACTTCCGGTCCGAAGTTACGGCCGAATTTCCAATTTTTAAATGGACTTTTGTCCGGAATTTTTCTCGGAAACGGTTTGAGGTAAAGATGTGAAATTTACAGGGGTATTAGATCATGACATTCTCTTTGTTTCGAAGTTGTTTTCGTGTGTTTCCGGTACTTCCTGTTCGAACCGGAAGTGAACTTGTGTTTGGTCAATTTTCAACTTTTTTGTTTTTTAATATTTTTTCAAGATATTATTATGTATAACAGAGGTTATTCTACAAATACTAAATATATAATTTGTTTTAAAATTGGATTGCACATTTTCTAGATTTTCGGTACCCTCATTTTCCCTATTTACCTAGTGTGTAGACAATGGGCAAAGAAAGATAACTCTGACTTGTAAGTGAGAATAGAACTTTCGAGATAAAGGCGGAAATAGTATCGATGACGTCAGAGACATATACACTCTCCATATCAAAATATTTAGACGTTTTATATTCACTCTTCAAAATTTAAGAGGACGTTGGTTACCGCTTCCAGTGCATGTAAAGTTTGAAGTTGCCAGTGTAGTGTAAGTCTGTATTGACAGTTAGTTAATTTACACATGAATATATCTAAAAAAAATTAATATATATATGTTAGGTAGCTAATTCAAGTAAATATATTATAAGCACTGAATATACATTTATAGTGATGGACAGGCATGCAGTTTTATCTATTTCGTATATTAAGTTCAGAATACGATAGTTATAAGCCTTCTATAATGCAGACGATTTATTATTCTCTATGATCGGAATGCGAAATTATCCCGATTTCCGAGTTTTACTTTCGATATTAAAAAATATTACATACACTCAAAAAAGGAATTAAGCGATAGAAAATTGTAATACAGTACTGTTTTAAAGCCTTTATAAATAAATTGATATCTGTCACTGAAAAGAAAGAAAATCAATCTATAGATTAGATTTGGTTATTACATATATATTTGATAAAAGGTTAAATTATTTATGACACATGATCTATACTCTATATACCCAAGGAATTATAAAAGATGTGAAAAGGCGACTCTTGGATTTTTGTGAAATACTCAAAGAGTTAAAGAGTGTGTGAAATAATGGTACGCTATATGTTTCTTTTGAAAAAAAAACATGATAAAAAAATTGTACAAGTCTGTTGATATGTGGGATAAGTATATCTGAATGAACACAATTTTATGCAATGATATATAATCATGTACATGCAACTGACGTCCGTACTTTTCCTTGTAATTCATAAAATTATCTAATTCCTTTGAAGCCCCCCCCCCCCCGTCTTGAATTTGAATTATATATTCGTTTTAGATTTAAATCTGGAACATGTGAATAACATTACCATTTACATGTATACAGAATTTCATATTTTATAATTATGAAATGTTCAATTTACATGTCTGAGAGAGAGAGAGAGAGAGGAGAGATTCCCTCTTAATCCCGATCCAGACCAAAAATTAGTTTTTTATCGGTCACACCCATTCTTTATTAGATGTTTTCTGATTTCATAGTCAGTCATGGTCACATCCTGTATATTTTTCAGCTTAAAAAGTATCACACGAAGTGCACGTGTGTTGACCTGTCAATCAAAATCACTTGACGCTGTATGCACTGCAATTAAGTAGCCTGAGTTCGAAATGATCTTGAAGTATGATCTTTAAGTAAATCTGCTGCAACAAACTTGTGAAAAAAAATAGAATAAAATAAAAAATAAAATATCTCGGTATTATGAACTTCGACTGTGGGACGTGGAGACCGGTCCTTTGGATGAGATCGTATAAATCGAGGTCCCTTGTCGCAGAAGATGCTGGCATAAAAAAGATTCCCCACTGCTCAATTGCGATAAATGCCAAAGTATAGGACAAAAAATTACAGTCTCCACCGGCGAGTGGTGGCGTCTATATGTGAGTGAAAAATTCTGGAGAGGGACGTTAAACAAGATACGTATAATCAATCAATCAATCAATCGATTGCTGAAGAATTACTGTAATTGAATAATCTGTCTTATAGGTATGTTGTCAGATCTTGATATTATAACTTTACAAAACTCTGTGACTTTACGTTTAATGTGATACTAACTTAATTCATTATATTTTTTTATAACACCATCACAATTATGCCAAAACATACACACAGTGAAGTTTATGATAGTACGGTGTTCGTTCGTCTGTTTGTTTGTCTTAGAAATGATTGCAAACATTTTTTTTTTAAATTGCTAATGATATACGTATATCTCTCATAGGTTCCAAATGTATTATACAAGATTGATAATGAAAATCAAAGTACCTTAAGTACTGAAAGGACTTTTTTCCAGTTATTTTTTTCTTTCACAGTAAATATGATATGTATGGTTTTTACATAGAAAAAAGCAAATTCTTACAGATTTAGAAGAACGGAAGACTTTTTTGTTGCCATGGCAACAAGAGTCTAGTTTCTTTTTATTATTATTATTATTATTATTATTATTCCTCCCAAATTTTGTGAGCGCGATTACTCAGAGATGGTTGGATAGATTTTCACAATTTTTCACATGATAGTAGGCTGATATATGAAGTTTATATAAAATTCCGTTTTTTGAAAAATTCACTTCCGGTCCGAAGTTATGGCCGAATTTCCAATTTTTAAATGGACTTTTGTCCGGAATTTTTCTCGGAAACGGTTTGAGGTTAAGATGTGAAATTTACAGGAGTATTAGATCATGACGTTCTCTTTGTTTCGAAGTTGTTTTCGTGTGTTTCCGGTACTTCCTGTCCGAACCGGAAATGAACTTGTGTTTGGTCAATTTTCAACTTTTTTGTTTTTTAATATTTTTTCAAGATATTATTATGTATAACATAGGTTATTCTACAAATACTAAATATATAATTTGTTTTGAAATCAGATTCCACATTTTGGAGATTTTCGGTACCGTCATTTTCCCTATTTACCTAGTGTGTATACAGTGGGCAAAGAAAGATAACTCTGACTTGTAAGTGAGAATAGAACTTTCGAGATAAAAGCGGAAATAGTATCGATGACGTCAGAGACATATACACTCTCCATGCACATGCATGCACGTGCGCGCGCGTGCAATTCCTTAAATGACCAATAAAATTTATTTAGTCGAACTTTTATATTTTTTGATGTAATGCTTTTAATTTTGAAGATAAAAATATGTATAAATAGTGTAGACAAGGTGACACAGTCATCTTGCACATACATGCACCTGTGCGCGCATGCAGTGCTAAAATGGTACTTTTATTTGATATAACTATAACTTTTACATTTTTTGATGACAAGCTTTAATACTCAGAATAAAAAGAAGTATTTATAGTGAAGACAAGATGACATGGTTATCATGTACATCCATACACGTGCACGCACGTGTAATGCCTAAATCGACTAATATACTTGATTTTTTAATGACCTTGACCTTTGACCCCTTCACCCAAAGGTCACAATCAAGCTTAAGTTTGTGGAAGTATTTACAACTCTCACTTTAACAAATGCTTAGACACACTAAGTACCACCCCCCCCCCCCCCCCCCCCACCCCACCTTCTTATAATAAAAAAATTAATAGCAACCTAGAAAATTTTCTCTAAAACTTAAACGACACCTCGGATCACATAAAATTTCAGGGAAGTGCAGAAAAGACCTCATAGAAAGTTTCCTGAAAGTTTTACGGTGAGTCTCTAAAGTACATAGAAATTATGAATGTTTACGGCAAAAATGACAAATTCTGTCGTGTTTGAAATTTAAGTGCAGATGAAAAAAGATATGATATAAACCTTTTATAGCCTATTTCTTCAGATGTCGTTAATAGCATTCATTTCTACTGATACGAAATAATATTTTAATACCAAGCATTCTTCTTTTATTTTACTTTTGAAATTTATTTGAATTTTTTTTTAGAATTAAACAATCTACAGAAATAGCGATTTTCGGTATATTAAAAAGCAATACACGTTTCTTCCCCGTAAAAAAAAATCAGGTATTTGAATTCATGAACAAATATTAATAAGGAGGTGTTAAACAATACCTGTCACATTAGCTGACACCCAAAAACCAGGGTACGTACACGGCATTTTCTTATTTTGTCCATCTGCAAACGGGGCTACCCTCAAATCCACGTGTTTTCAATGTCTTTATAAACATCTCAAAAACACCAAAGGAAGTAGCCTCCTATGCCTTGAAAGAAATAGTTCCTGTCAAAAACCTCGATTTATTTACAAAGTACATAAAATTTACTAGGCACAGGAAGCAGAGTTGTCAAAATGGCCTGGAAGGAAATAAAAAAAAAAATTCTCAAAAGAAAGGAAAATCAGTTTTATATGTATGGAACTACAATTGACTAAGTTCATTTTGATTGGTCAATTACCGGTGTGATACCCTTAGTCGACTCTAACCCAGTCTTGTCTTGGGAATAAAACCAACTCCGAGCCCGATGTTAAAATCCTCGTAGTAGAGAAATGAGAATTTTGTTCTTTTATTAATTAAGTCTTCCGTTCACAACGGAAGACTTATAGTGTTTGTATTGTTTCTTTTTATTATTATTATTATTATTATTATTATTCCTCCCAAATTTTGTGAGCGCGATTACTCAGAGATGGTTGGATAGATTTTCACAATTTTTCACATGATAGTAGGCTGATATATGAAGTTTATATAAAATTCCGTTTTTTGAAAAATTCACTTCCGGTCCGAAGTTATGGCCGAATTTCCAATTTTTAAATGGACTTTTGTCCGGAATTTTTCTCGGAAACGGTTTGAGGTTAAGATGTGAAATTTACAGGAGTATTAGATCATGACGTTCTCTTTGTTTCGAAGTTGTTTTCGTGTGTTTCCGGTACTTCCTGTCCGAACCGGAAATGAACTTGTGTTTGGTCAATTTTCAACTTTTTTGTTTTTTAATATTTTTTCAAGATATTATTATGTATAACATAGGTTATTCTACAAATACTAAATATATAATTTGTTTTGAAATCAGATTCCACATTTTGGAGATTTTCGGTACCGTCATTTTCCCTATTTACCTAGTGTGTATACAGTGGGCAAAGAAAGATAACTCTGACTTGTAAGTGAGAATAGAACTTTCGAGATAAAAGCGGAAATAGTATCGATGACGTCAGAGACATATACACTCTCCATGCACATGCATGCACGTGCGCGCGCGTGCAATTCCTTAAATGACCAATAAAATTTATTTAGTCGAACTTTTATATTTTTTGATGTAATGCTTTTAATTTTGAAGATAAAAATATGTATAAATAGTGTAGACAAGGTGACACAGTCATCTTGCACATACATGCACCTGTGCGCGCATGCAGTGCTAAAATGGTACTTTTATTTGATATAACTATAACTTTTACATTTTTTGATGACAAGCTTTAATACTCAGAATAAAAAGAAGTATTTATAGTGAAGACAAGATGACATGGTTATCATGTACATCCATACACGTGCACGCACGTGTAATGCCTAAATCGACTAATATACTTGATTTTTTAATGACCTTGACCTTTGACCCCTTCACCCAAAGGTCACAATCAAGCTTAAGTTTGTGGAAGTATTTACAACTCTCACTTTAACAAATGCTTAGACACACTAAGTACCACCCCCCCACCCCCCCCCCCCACCCCACCTTCTTATAATAAAAAAATTAATAGCAACCTAGAAAATTTTCTCTAAAACTTAAACGACACCTCGGATCACATAAAATTTCAGGGAAGTGCAGAAAAGACCTCATAGAAAGTTTCCTGAAAGTTTTACGGTGAGTCTCTAAAGTACATAGAAATTATGAATGTTTACGGCAAAAATGACAAATTCTGTCGTGTTTGAAATTTAAGTGCAGATGAAAAAAGATATGATATAAACCTTTTATAGCCTATTTCTTCAGATGTCGTTAATAGCATTCATTTCTACTGATACGAAATAATATTTTAATACCAAGCATTCTTCTTTTATTTTACTTTTGAAATTTATTTGAATTTTTTTTTAGAATTAAACAATCTACAGAAATAGCGATTTTCGGTATATTAAAAAGCAATACACGTTTCTTCCCCGTAAAAAAAAATCAGGTATTTGAATTCATGAACAAATATTAATAAGGAGGTGTTAAACAATACCTGTCACATTAGCTGACACCCAAAAACCAGGGTACGTACACGGCATTTTCTTATTTTGTCCATCTGCAAACGGGGCTACCCTCAAATCCACGTGTTTTCAATGTCTTTATAAACATCTCAAAAACACCAAAGGAAGTAGCCTCCTATGCCTTGAAAGAAATAGTTCCTGTCAAAAACCTCGATTTATTTACAAAGTACATAAAATTTACTAGGCACAGGAAGCAGAGTTGTCAAAATGGCCTGGAAGGAAATAAAAAAAAAAATTCTCAAAAGAAAGGAAAATCAGTTTTATATGTATGGAACTACAATTGACTAAGTTCATTTTGATTGGTCAATTACCGGTGTGATACCCTTAGTCGACTCTAACCCAGTCTTGTCTTGGGAATAAAACCAACTCCGAGCCCGATGTTAAAATCCTCGTAGTAGAGAAATGAGAATTTTGTTCTTTTATTAATTAAGTCTTCCGTTCACAACGGAAGACTTATAGTGTTTGTATTGTTTCTTTTTATTATTATTATTATTATTATTATTATTCCTCCCAAATTTTGTGAGCGCGATTACTCAGAGATGGTTGGATAGATTTTCACAATTTTTCACATGATAGTAGGCTGATATATGAAGTTTATATAAAATTCCGTTTTTTGAAAAATTCACTTCCGGTCCGAAGTTATGGCCGAATTTCCAATTTTTAAATGGACTTTTGTCCGGAATTTTTCTCGGAAACGGTTTGAGGTTAAGATGTGAAATTTACAGGAGTATTAGATCATGACGTTCTCTTTGTTTCGAAGTTGTTTTCGTGTGTTTCCGGTACTTCCTGTCCGAACCGGAAATGAACTTGTGTTTGGTCAATTTTCAACTTTTTTGTTTTTTAATATTTTTTCAAGATATTATTATGTATAACATAGGTTATTCTACAAATACTAAATATATAATTTGTTTTGAAATCAGATTCCACATTTTGGAGATTTTCGGTACCGTCATTTTCCCTATTTACCTAGTGTGTATACAGTGGGCAAAGAAAGATAACTCTGACTTGTAAGTGAGAATAGAACTTTCGAGATAAAAGCGGAAATAGTATCGATGACGTCAGAGACATATACACTCTCCATGCACATGCATGCACGTGCGCGCGCGTGCAATTCCTTAAATGACCAATAAAATTTATTTAGTCGAACTTTTATATTTTTTGATGTAATGCTTTTAATTTTGAAGATAAAAATATGTATAAATAGTGTAGACAAGGTGACACAGTCATCTTGCACATACATGCACCTGTGCGCGCATGCAGTGCTAAAATGGTACTTTTATTTGATATAACTATAACTTTTACATTTTTTGATGACAAGCTTTAATACTCAGAATAAAAAGAAGTATTTATAGTGAAGACAAGATGACATGGTTATCATGTACATCCATACACGTGCACGCACGTGTAATGCCTAAATCGACTAATATACTTGATTTTTTAATGACCTTGACCTTTGACCCCTTCACCCAAAGGTCACAATCAAGCTTAAGTTTGTGGAAGTATTTACAACTCTCACTTTAACAAATGCTTAGACACACTAAGTACCACCCCCCCACCCCCCCCCCCCACCCCACCTTCTTATAATAAAAAAATTAATAGCAACCTAGAAAATTTTCTCTAAAACTTAAACGACACCTCGGATCACATAAAATTTCAGGGAAGTGCAGAAAAGACCTCATAGAAAGTTTCCTGAAAGTTTTACGGTGAGTCTCTAAAGTACATAGAAATTATGAATGTTTACGGCAAAAATGACAAATTCTGTCGTGTTTGAAATTTAAGTGCAGATGAAAAAAGATATGATATAAACCTTTTATAGCCTATTTCTTCAGATGTCGTTAATAGCATTCATTTCTACTGATACGAAATAATATTTTAATACCAAGCATTCTTCTTTTATTTTACTTTTGAAATTTATTTGAATTTTTTTTTAGAATTAAACAATCTACAGAAATAGCGATTTTCGGTATATTAAAAAGCAATACACGTTTCTTCCCCGTAAAAAAAAATCAGGTATTTGAATTCATGAACAAATATTAATAAGGAGGTGTTAAACAATACCTGTCACATTAGCTGACACCCAAAAACCAGGGTACGTACACGGCATTTTCTTATTTTGTCCATCTGCAAACGGGGCTACCCTCAAATCCACGTGTTTTCAATGTCTTTATAAACATCTCAAAAACACCAAAGGAAGTAGCCTCCTATGCCTTGAAAGAAATAGTTCCTGTCAAAAACCTCGATTTATTTACAAAGTACATAAAATTTACTAGGCACAGGAAGCAGAGTTGTCAAAATGGCCTGGAAG
The DNA here is from genome assembly GCF_033153115.1 of Saccostrea echinata. Lineage (NCBI taxonomy): Eukaryota > Metazoa > Mollusca > Bivalvia > Ostreida > Ostreidae > Saccostrea > Saccostrea echinata. The sequence goes on from NW_026889947.1 coordinate 98,627, forward strand.
GAAATAAAAAAAAAAATTCTCAAAAGAAAGGAAAATCAGTTTTATATGTATGGAACTACAATTGACTAAGTTCATTTTGATTGGTCAATTACCGGTGTGATACCCTTAGTCGACTCTAACCCAGTCTTGTCTTGGGAATAAAACCAACTCCGAGCCCGATGTTAAAATCCTCGTAGTAGAGAAATGAGAATTTTGTTCTTTTATTAATTAAGTCTTCCGTTCACAACGGAAGACTTATAGTGTTTGTATTGTTTCTTTTTATTATTATTATTATTATTATTATTATTCCTCCCAAATTTTGTGAGCGCGATTACTCAGAGATGGTTGGATAGATTTTCACAATTTTTCACATGATAGTAGGCTGATATATGAAGTTTATATAAAATTCCGTTTTTTGAAAAATTCACTTCCGGTCCGAAGTTATGGCCGAATTTCCAATTTTTAAATGGACTTTTGTCCGGAATTTTTCTCGGAAACGGTTTGAGGTTAAGATGTGAAATTTACAGGAGTATTAGATCATGACGTTCTCTTTGTTTCGAAGTTGTTTTCGTGTGTTTCCGGTACTTCCTGTCCGAACCGGAAATGAACTTGTGTTTGGTCAATTTTCAACTTTTTTGTTTTTTAATATTTTTTCAAGATATTATTATGTATAACATAGGTTATTCTACAAATACTAAATATATAATTTGTTTTGAAATCAGATTCCACATTTTGGAGATTTTCGGTACCGTCATTTTCCCTATTTACCTAGTGTGTATACAGTGGGCAAAGAAAGATAACTCTGACTTGTAAGTGAGAATAGAACTTTCGAGATAAAAGCGGAAATAGTATCGATGACGTCAGAGACATATACACTCTCCATGCACATGCATGCACGTGCGCGCGCGTGCAATTCCTTAAATGACCAATAAAATTTATTTAGTCGAACTTTTATATTTTTTGATGTAATGCTTTTAATTTTGAAGATAAAAATATGTATAAATAGTGTAGACAAGGTGACACAGTCATCTTGCACATACATGCACCTGTGCGCGCATGCAGTGCTAAAATGGTACTTTTATTTGATATAACTATAACTTTTACATTTTTTGATGACAAGCTTTAATACTCAGAATAAAAAGAAGTATTTATAGTGAAGACAAGATGACATGGTTATCATGTACATCCATACACGTGCACGCACGTGTAATGCCTAAATCGACTAATATACTTGATTTTTTAATGACCTTGACCTTTGACCCCTTCACCCAAAGGTCACAATCAAGCTTAAGTTTGTGGAAGTATTTACAACTCTCACTTTAACAAATGCTTAGACACACTAAGTACCACCCCCCCACCCCCCCCCCCACCCCACCTTCTTATAATAAAAAAATTAATAGCAACCTAGAAAATTTTCTCTAAAACTTAAACGACACCTCGGATCACATAAAATTTCAGGGAAGTGCAGAAAAGACCTCATAGAAAGTTTCCTGAAAGTTTTACGGTGAGTCTCTAAAGTACATAGAAATTATGAATGTTTACGGCAAAAATGACAAATTCTGTCGTGTTTGAAATTTAAGTGCAGATGAAAAAAGATATGATATAAACCTTTTATAGCCTATTTCTTCAGATGTCGTTAATAGCATTCATTTCTACTGATACGAAATAATATTTTAATACCAAGCATTCTTCTTTTATTTTACTTTTGAAATTTATTTGAATTTTTTTTTAGAATTAAACAATCTACAGAAATAGCGATTTTCGGTATATTAAAAAGCAATACACGTTTCTTCCCCGTAAAAAAAAATCAGGTATTTGAATTCATGAACAAATATTAATAAGGAGGTGTTAAACAATACCTGTCACATTAGCTGACACCCAAAAACCAGGGTACGTACACGGCATTTTCTTATTTTGTCCATCTGCAAACGGGGCTACCCTCAAATCCACGTGTTTTCAATGTCTTTATAAACATCTCAAAAACACCAAAGGAAGTAGCCTCCTATGCCTTGAAAGAAATAGTTCCTGTCAAAAACCTCGATTTATTTACAAAGTACATAAAATTTACTAGGCACAGGAAGCAGAGTTGTCAAAATGGCCTGGAAGGAAATAAAAAAAAAAATTCTCAAAAGAAAGGAAAATCAGTTTTATATGTATGGAACTACAATTGACTAAGTTCATTTTGATTGGTCAATTACCGGTGTGATACCCTTAGTCGACTCTAACCCAGTCTTGTCTTGGGAATAAAACCAACTCCGAGCCCGATGTTAAAATCCTCGTAGTAGAGAAATGAGAATTTTGTTCTTTTATTAATTAAGTCTTCCGTTCACAACGGAAGACTTATAGTGTTTGTATTGTTTCTTTTTATTATTATTATTATTATTATTATTATTCCTCCCAAATTTTGTGAGCGCGATTACTCAGAGATGGTTGGATAGATTTTCACAATTTTTCACATGATAGTAGGCTGATATATGAAGTTTATATAAAATTCCGTTTTTTGAAAAATTCACTTCCGGTCCGAAGTTATGGCCGAATTTCCAATTTTTAAATGGACTTTTGTCCGGAATTTTTCTCGGAAACGGTTTGAGGTTAAGATGTGAAATTTACAGGAGTATTAGATCATGACGTTCTCTTTGTTTCGAAGTTGTTTTCGTGTGTTTCCGGTACTTCCTGTCCGAACCGGAAATGAACTTGTGTTTGGTCAATTTTCAACTTTTTTGTTTTTTAATATTTTTTCAAGATATTATTATGTATAACATAGGTTATTCTACAAATACTAAATATATAATTTGTTTTGAAATCAGATTCCACATTTTGGAGATTTTCGGTACCGTCATTTTCCCTATTTACCTAGTGTGTATACAGTGGGCAAAGAAAGATAACTCTGACTTGTAAGTGAGAATAGAACTTTCGAGATAAAAGCGGAAATAGTATCGATGACGTCAGAGACATATACACTCTCCATGCACATGCATGCACGTGCGCGCGCGTGCAATTCCTTAAATGACCAATAAAATTTATTTAGTCGAACTTTTATATTTTTTGATGTAATGCTTTTAATTTTGAAGATAAAAATATGTATAAATAGTGTAGACAAGGTGACACAGTCATCTTGCACATACATGCACCTGTGCGCGCATGCAGTGCTAAAATGGTACTTTTATTTGATATAACTATAACTTTTACATTTTTTGATGACAAGCTTTAATACTCAGAATAAAAAGAAGTATTTATAGTGAAGACAAGATGACATGGTTATCATGTACATCCATACACGTGCACGCACGTGTAATGCCTAAATCGACTAATATACTTGATTTTTTAATGACCTTGACCTTTGACCCCTTCACCCAAAGGTCACAATCAAGCTTAAGTTTGTGGAAGTATTTACAACTCTCACTTTAACAAATGCTTAGACACACTAAGTACCACCCCCCCACCCCCCCCCCCACCCCACCTTCTTATAATAAAAAAATTAATAGCAACCTAGAAAATTTTCTCTAAAACTTAAACGACACCTCGGATCACATAAAATTTCAGGGAAGTGCAGAAAAGACCTCATAGAAAGTTTCCTGAAAGTTTTACGGTGAGTCTCTAAAGTACATAGAAATTATGAATGTTTACGGCAAAAATGACAAATTCTGTCGTGTTTGAAATTTAAGTGCAGATGAAAAAAGATATGATATAAACCTTTTATAGCCTATTTCTTCAGATGTCGTTAATAGCATTCATTTCTACTGATACGAAATAATATTTTAATACCAAGCATTCTTCTTTTATTTTACTTTTGAAATTTATTTGAATTTTTTTTTAGAATTAAACAATCTACAGAAATAGCGATTTTCGGTATATTAAAAAGCAATACACGTTTCTTCCCCGTAAAAAAAAATCAGGTATTTGAATTCATGAACAAATATTAATAAGGAGGTGTTAAACAATACCTGTCACATTAGCTGACACCCAAAAACCAGGGTACGTACACGGCATTTTCTTATTTTGTCCATCTGCAAACGGGGCTACCCTCAAATCCACGTGTTTTCAATGTCTTTATAAACATCTCAAAAACACCAAAGGAAGTAGCCTCCTATGCCTTGAAAGAAATAGTTCCTGTCAAAAACCTCGATTTATTTACAAAGTACATAAAATTTACTAGGCACAGGAAGCAGAGTTGTCAAAATGGCCTGGAAGGAAATAAAAAAAAAAATTCTCAAAAGAAAGGAAAATCAGTTTTATATGTATGGAACTACAATTGACTAAGTTCATTTTGATTGGTCAATTACCGGTGTGATACCCTTAGTCGACTCTAACCCAGTCTTGTCTTGGGAATAAAACCAACTCCGAGCCCGATGTTAAAATCCTCGTAGTAGAGAAATGAGAATTTTGTTCTTTTATTAATTAAGTCTTCCGTTCACAACGGAAGACTTATAGTGTTTGTATTGTTTCTTTTTATTA